>NW_027041082.1:0-214129 GCF_037179485.1 Ochlerotatus camptorhynchus
AGCAAAATAAATACGAGAGCCACCTCAACACACATACAGAAGAGTCGTCGAAGAAAGCGGAGCATCAGAGATCGCCTTGTCACGTTTGTCATCGTACGGATCATCGGCTGAGGAATTGCGACGAGTTTCGGAAGACCGCAAATTGAGCTCGAGGAATAAAAAATATAATGTGATTAAAGACAAATGTTTCATATGTATGAAACGATGGGGGCATAAATTTACCCAGTTCTCCTACTGGGTAAATTTTTACCCCAGACGTTGAGTTCGGAAACAGTAAGAAAATAATTTCTAAAATTGCCATGCCAAAGACCTCTTCTCGTAACATGCAGTATATCGAGGTAAGAAACTGATCATGAACTTATTGAAAAGTTTAAGCGATTAAGCAAGCCTTTTTTGTAGAATTATATCGAGATTGTTGCAGTTTCCTTAACACATCGCTATCAATCATAGTAACATCCCGTTTACTGCTTGATCTGACTACCTGGCGCTTAACCACTTTTAAAATTTATGAATTTTTCGAAAAATGGAGTGGCTTCTCGTTTTTGGCAACATGCGATTTCCGCCTTTGCTGCATTATATCAAATGTATCGAACGATTTATTCAATTTGAGATTGTACAGAAGGAACTAGTACATGTCTGAGGAAAATAAGTAACAGCTGATGATGTCGTGTTTCCAAGAACTGGTAGGCACACCTGGATTTTTTTTTAAGAAAATGACTGGAAAATCAGGGAATTTGGTTTTCTTTATTGATTCGACACTCTAATTGAAATCTATATGTATACTGGGTTGTATAGCATGAAGAAAGCTGTAACATCGTGTGACACGATGCCAATCACATCATCGCGTTTGACATACGAGTAGCTCTCTCTTTTGGTTTAACCGGTGATTGTTCAGTTGTTATGTTAGTTACGTTTTCAATTGAAAAGTAGAGCCTTGTTGTAAGCCATTGGTTTAGACTACTTTTACGATTTTATGTAGTGTAGGGTCACCAAAAACAATTATTTCTTTTTCGATTTTGAATTTGTGTTAACATTCCTATAATGTCAATGTGAGCTGAAGACCTGTTCAAAAGAATCGACTCCCTTTAGTGAGTTGGACGGGTCTGATCTGCTCTGCCAGATGAGCTGTTTTGCCCAGCTCTACAAGTTTCGTAGAACCTATACAACTCAAGGAACAGAACACTCTTTACACAACTGGGAGAATTTACGTAGTTTCGTCAATCTAAGCGCTTAAAGGGTGATACGGTCAAAATTTGGTCAAGGGAAAACGCGTGTAAATCGGTGAAATCGTTTATTTAAAAAATCAAATTAAATATCTTTTTCAAGTTCAATTAGTATAAAATTCAGGAAAAATATTCAGTTAGGCTTCCGCTTTTCCAAATCCGAATTGCCGGGCCTTACGCTTGACCCCTACCATCAGATTTTGTACAGCCACCTTGTCCACCTTCTTCGCCGCAGAAAGCCAGTTTGCCTTGAACTGCTGCTCGCCCTTAGCAGTTTTTTTGGTCTTCTTTAGGTTCCGCTTGACAATAGCCCAGTATTTCTCAATTGGGCGGAGCTCTGGCGTGTTGGGAGGGTTCTTGTCCTTGGGAACCACCTGCACGTTGTTGGCGGCGTACCACTCCATGGCCTTTTTACCGTAATGGCAAGATGCCAAATCCGGCCAAAACAGTACGGAACAACCGTGTTTCTTCAGGAAAGGCAGCAGACGTTTATTCAAACACTCTTTCACGTAAATTTCTTGGTTGACAGTCCCGGAAGCTATGAAAATACTGCATTTCAAGCCACAGGTACAGATGGCTTGCCAAACCAGATATTTCTTTGCGAACTTTGACAGTTTCATGTGCTTGAAAACATCTGCTACCTTTCCCCTTCCTTTTGCCGTATAAAACTCCTGTCCCGGAAGCTGCTTGTAGTCGGCTTTGACGTAGGTTTCGTCGTCCATTACCACGCAGTCAAACTTCGTCAGCATCGTCGTGTACAGCCTCCGGGATCGCACTTTGGCCGTCGTATTTTGTTTATCATCGCGATTTGGAGTCACTACCTTCTTGTAAGTCGATAGTCCGGCTCGTTTTTTGGCTCGATGCACGGTTGTAGACGATACACCCAGCTTATTTGCGGCATCTCGGAGAGAGAGGTTAGGGTTTCGCTTGAAACTACCGGCAACTCTCTTTGTCGTCTCAGCGGCTTCCGGTTTTCGATTTCCCCCCGATCCAGACTTCCTGGCTGTCGACAAACGTTCCCCAGACACTTTAATTACATTTGTAACGGTTGATTTGGCAACTTTTAGCGATTTTGCCAACTTTGCGTGCGAGTAGCTCGGATTTTCGCGATGCGCGAGCAAAATTTTGATACGCTGCTCTTCTTGCTTGGACGGCATTTTGACAACTGAAGAGTGAATTCCAAAATCAAAATAGGAGCAACATTCTACACATACACACCTTCAAAATGAGGGGTGTTCAGGTTTTTTAAATGCAAAATTGAAAGAAATACGTCAAGTTGATATTGACCAAATTTTGACCGTATCACCCTTTATATTAGAATTTTATCAGTGTTTGCTTGTTTACATTCATCTGCTGCCTGCTTTTGTATCCATTCCAATCAAAAAAAAATGTTCATAGACGCCTCCAACTTCTGATGTAAGTGTGACTGTTGTCGGCAACCTCTTTTTCTCGGCAACCTTCCCATTTGAACTGCTTTTGAACCAGCTGTTCCATTTAATTTAATTTAAAGAAATACCTGGCATAACAGGTTTACTCAGTCATCAAAATGTAGTCAGATTGAATCTGAACGACTAAGGAATCGTTTAAATGCATTCAGCGAAGTGTTTTGTAATTACAGTTAAATTAATTTTCCAAGTTAGGTTGCCGAAAACAGTTAACGGATGTCGGAACCGTCATTTATTCTATCAAATATTCCCATGAAAACACTATCAAGATTTCTCTTTTTTTCGTTTTTTTTTTTCTGTTTGAAGCCATGCTTTCATCGATTTAATTGTTACGTGAATCGTTCGACTCTGCTCACGGGGGTTGCATCTTACCCAATTACGTTCACCTAACACGATGGCCACTTTTTCCGGTCTTAACAGTGGCACGTTAAATACGCCAACCTGCACACGCCCGTAAATGAGGCTACAACCATCAAAATACGCTGTTGGTTCACGGTTTTGTATACGCGAATGCAACAATACAACAACAACAACTAAAATACACTTTCAACCAAATGAAAAGCTTGATTTTTTTTTGTGTGCTCTTTCGTGAGGTCTTTTGTGGTAAATTTCATCTATATGTATGTTCGGTTTCGATGCACAAAGGTAGTGTGAAATCGGCGTCTGAGATCCCTGAACCAGTTTGCTTGACTCACGCTGATCAGCTGATGATCGCAGAAATAATGTTTTCTCCGACCGGTTCAATTTAAATGAAAAACTCATCTAGCGCTCCCTCTAGCTTTGCAATTATATGCTAATGAAGTGCTTTCCGTTATTTCTTTCGATTACAGAGTCATGAATTCAGCAAGGAACCTTCGCTTCAGTGGGTTCTCAACTCGATCGAGGGCAATTTATCGGCGGTAGCCGGCGAGCAGTACCACAAGATCCGCTCTGCACTCTGGTCCACGATCGAGGATGAGATTTCCCTCAACGACTGCGATATCTACAGCTACAATCCAGATCTGAACTCGGATCCATTCGGAGAGCCGGGCTGTCTGTGGTCGTTCAACTATTTCTTCTACAACAAGAAACTGAAGCGCATCGTCTTCTTCACCTGCCGGGCCATCAAGTAAGTACCTACACCGACAATGCATTACATACAAACTAATAATTAGCTTGTAAGGCCATCTTGTAATTCTTGGACATGGTTGATGTCTTGTCGTTTCTTCTGGCTGGTGACGATGAAGGCCGCCCGCAAGCCATACTCTTAGTGAGCGACGGAGCGAGTAGCAACCCATATGCGTCACATTTACATTTACATCGCCTATTCAACATAATGGCGGATGCCTATTTATGGTGCGCTTTACGTGGATCTTCCGAAATCGAAACCTTTATACTGTACCACATGTGTCTTTTTTCGAATGTTGAGCGGCTTGATTACATAACATATTTACCATTTCGGAACATTAATCAGTTTTGTTTGTCAATACTGTCGTAAAAACTATTGTTTTTAATAATCGAATTCATGCCTGCATTATAAAGGTAGCTCATTCTACTTAGCGCTCAACGAAGATAAAACAACACGCAAAAAAGTCTTAATTTCAAATCAACAGCATATAATAAATAACAAATAAAAGAGAACCACAACATTCACATAAAGCCATAAAATTAAGAGCGTCAGGCCGTTTGTGCTAGCTTTCTCTTTTCCTTCTCTCGCTCAACTGTATGTAGGTAAACAACAATATTCATTTCACGCACCATTTTCTTCACTGCGTTCGCTGGCCGGCTGGGCTGCTGAACTCTCGGTCGAAGTTCTAATTTTAAACCACTCAATCCATCATCCAGTTTGTTTATTTCCCTACTGTTTCACATACGCGCACAGTACTTACACAACTTGGCGATGATTGTTTGTCAGATTGTGTGTGACATTCTTCATAGTTCCAAATGTTGGTGTGCACTTGTTGTGGACAGAACCGAATGAGATTGCTGATGTTGCTATTATTACTGCTGACCACTGTCGTCAATCGTAAATTTTGTATAGATCTCTCGATTTGATGAACTTGAAAATATTTCAACTCTGAAGGAGATGCTTGATAGGTACATGTTGTAATCATTCCTTTGGTCGACCGACTTCATGACGTTCCGGCGTCTCTTCTAGGTTGTTTCTGTGTTACGATTGACGCAATGTGATACACACATACTATGGAAAGTAAGCATACAACCAAAAATGATACAAAAGCAAAGAGAATAGATGAATAAGAATGACATTTAACAATTTTGGTTTCTACCTTAAAAGAAAACCCATGTAAAGCTCCATATAAAAAAAAAAGATTTAAAAAAACATTAAATTGTAGAGTAAGGTGCAAATCAAGAAATCAGTGTCTCTTTATGAATATCTTGTCATGTTCAAAGTGGGAAGAAATTGATTTATTTCTTATTGCATTGCACATCTCTTATGTTACCCTAAGCGATCAATAATATACAATTGAGACCCAGCTGGACAAATAAGCGCGTTTTCACTTATTAAAAAGTTTGATAAAAGTGCACGTTTACGTTGTTGTCTTCGGTGCCCTTATTCATTATGAAGCAACGTAAAGGTGCACTTTTATCTTTTATTGTCGTGCTCAGTAGTTTTTACCGAAATCTCGACAGCTGAAGGTCCGGTAAAACTTTGAAATTCATTTTGGAGCCTATTCCGCTCAAAAATAATATCAAAGCTCGTTAAATCTTGTTCAAATGATCAAATCTTGTAATTGTAATGGATATTTCGTTTTAACACTCCGAACCCGATGCCTCCGGTAAAATGTGTAACGGCAAAATTGCAATGTTTCAAAAATCATATCTCTGCCATTTATTGACGAATTTCAAATCTATTGGTACCATTTGCAATTAACTACACACTTTAAAGATCTATTCAGTATCCATAGATTTAAAATCTTCTATAAATTGCTGACCAATGATTTCCCAAACATTATCAATTTGCCGTTATACATTTTACCGGAAACATCGACAATTAAATTGAATTGCACAACAACAACAATTAAATTGAATTGCACAAATGTTACCGAGCTGTTCAGATTTCGGTACAAATTACCGAAGCCGGTGGTAATGTGTTCGTTTCAAATTAATTTGCAATTAAAGTAGAACATTGTAATTTTTTCAACGATCATATATTATTTTTTGTTTGACAAAATATGATTCTGTCGCTGGTTGACTTAGTTGGTTCCTAGGGAAGCCTCGCTTTTAGAATATACATTGAATATGTATATATGAATATATATTTAATTTAAATCAAATGCATTTAATTTCCATCGTTTGCGTTCGTTATCAACCCATCAGTGGGATGTGAACATCAAAACAAAGCATGCGCTTTTCCGGTGACACCTATACATACATACATGCATCGAGGCGAAGATAAACAACCCTAACAGGAAAAGAAAACTCGGAGTAGAGAATTCATGAAAATCTTCTTGCAACCTTCTCCGGCAGCGAAAATCTCCAACGAAATCGTGCAGAAGCTCCCTCCGGAATTTCCACTGCTAATATCAAAATAACGTAAAACCTGCTCCGCAGAGAACGCGAGACAACTTCGTCGAAATTCCGTAGAACCTCCGTTGGCAGCATCGGAAATCTCCACCGGAATCATACGGAAGCTCCTTCACCTAAAAAAAACCCGAGAAAATACCGTACATATACACCGTGAATGCGAGAAAACTCCGACGAATCTGGAACATCCGCTGGCAGAATCAGAAACCTTCACCAAAATTGTGCAGAACCTCCACCACTGAGAACGTGTGAAAACTCCGTTAAAATTTCCTTAAACCTCCGCTGGCAGCATCATAAATCTCATCCGAAACCAAGATCGCAAGAAAACGACATCGAAATTTCGCATCTTTTAATGGCCATACTTTATGTAATTGTAATTTATTTATTTGTCAACATCAACAGACTCAATGTGGCTCCAATGTAATGTATGTAGTCAAACGTAATCCTATAGGACTATAGTGACTACCCTTTATCAGTACAAGACAAAGTTCCTAGAACCTTCGTTTACAGTCTTCGAAATCATGCAGAACCTACTCCACCTAGAAGGCAAGAAAAATCCGTTTGAACTTCCAGAAACTCCCGCTGGCAGCTTCCAAAATCACCGAAATCACGCAGAACCTCGTCCATCGATAACGTGATATTCCCTGGAACTTTCGTCTGCAGCATCCAATCTCTTCACTGGTATCATGCAGAACCTCTTTCACCGATGATGCGTGGAAACTTTGTCTAAAGTCTCTGGGACCCTCCGTTGGCAGCATCTGAATTTTCGAGGGGAGTTTCGATGAAGTTTTCATTTGTTCACGGCCAGTTTTTGCTAAAATTTTCTTGTATAATAATGGACAACGAAACATATGTGCTCGAAGACTTTCAACAGCTTCCGGGTTTGGCTTTTTATACTGTCGGAGACGAGCCAGCCAACGGCTGAAAGTCTCCTTAATAAAGATATAAAAAAAAAAAAAAAAATTTATACTGCAATGCAAAGAAATGCCGTTGCCGAGTGTTTCCGGACAAAGAAACTTTCGAAATTCGCCAAAAAGTATTTGGTTTGGCAGGCCATATGTATGTAGTTGGGGCCGGAAATCCAAAATAATGCACAAGAGGTCAAATACGTGCTAAAAACAGCCAAACTGTCCAGAACTTCGACCAATAGAAAGGTATTGGGCTCTGGTTAAGCGGAAACTATTCGAAACTATTCGAAATTAGTTCTTTTTTTAAACGGGGGTCATGTACAATCCTCTGCCAAGCAGGAGAGTTGCTGAAGCCACCACCATTGGTGGTGTCAGCACTGTACGACACGTATGCGATAAAAAAATTATGTGAATAATCATTAATGAAACTTGAATTTTTCATGATGAGCTTGCCCAATTAAAAAATTAATGTAATTAATATTTAATTCCTACATGTAAGTGCTTGCTGAACATTTATCACGATTATTTTGCCGCGCAACAAATCAAACATCTATGTGGACAGAGCATAATTTCTCAATGTTTGCATCAGCTGTCTTAGATTGGCAGATCATCGAACCAAAGAACCAACAACTTTGGCTTCAAGCAAAATGTTTTTTTACTAGTTCGTTTATTTACTAGGCTCAGTTGTGTGTGACACTTTGTGGAGTCAAAAATCAGTAATGTTTGAATTTACATTTTAAACAGCAGTAGTTCTAGGTTAGTATTGGGTACCAATTACTCGTGGCGGGCTCAAGGTTAATGGGTAACAATTTCGATTGGAAGGAGCTAGGTAGGAAACAGGTTTGTGAAGCCTTCTTCAGATACTACTCTCGAACGTCGGACGAATTGGTGGCTGGGCAGGGTCAAGTAGCACAGAAACCGGTGGTTAATAAGACTGGGACACAATGGCTGGAAAATTTGTAGAAAGGAGCGGATGGTCACATCAAATTCTAACATCAGACAAACAAAGGAATTCGTAGATCGCCTGCACGTAGGGAAAATCACGGGTTCCCAATACATCTCTTACTTCACGAAAGGGTTGTCTAACTCGGGTCACTAGGGTATCCAACAGTCGTGCTCTGGTCTGGAGGCGTCATTACCCGGGCAATACCAAACCAAAGATGAATACTAAGATGAAACTGTCGGAAGAAAAACTTTCTATTTTAGTGTCTTCTTTCACGGTCCCTTTCATCCAATGAGAACCCCCCGTATTCAAGGTAATGTTGTGGTTTTGCTGCCCCCTCGGAAGAGATGAAATTTTGCGCTCATTTTTATCAAAACAATCTCACCAAAATCAGAGATGTCCCATTTTTTAATTATCGATTAACAACTAATCGATTATTTTTTGTTAGCTGTGCTGCCATTTTTCCACCAGAGAGAGTGCAGCACATGTTTGAAACAATCGCTGACGATCCTGTGGAGATGTTAATGCTTTTATCGGCATGATCTAACCGATTATAAATAGTTTACTTTTCGGTTCGTTAATCGATTAAATGATTATTCGAATGAAAATCGGACATCACTAGATGAATGTGAAACGTCATTTCAAATATAAGGCCGTTCATAAATAATGATACAATTTGAAAGGGACCGGGGCTAATCACAAATTACGTCTCCATGGTAACTGAAATAAACACGAGTGTTCACCGGTTGACCAAACTGTGTGATCGATGTTATCATAACCGATTCTACACCTATGTACATATATTGCTGTTAACGAGGTTTATTCTGTAGAGATGTGCGTCTAGCGAGTAGTGGTTGGACGTAAGTCTTGACATCACGCGAATGAAGCCCCGACTTACATCCACACCTTTGAACCACGCTCTTTAAAAAACATTTGGAATAATGGAATGTATCCACCGCCCAAGAGAATTACTTGTCCAATCGTTTTGCTAAATGTTAGTGAATGACGTTTCTGCCACTGGAGTGGTTATGTACCGTGTAAAACAAAACCTGTCAAGATTTTGATTTTTCAAATGCTTAAATATTTAAAAAAAAAATAAATGTTGATGCCAGTCCTAATATTAGCATTTTTGGGTTCATATACCAGGGTGGCCAGCGAACCAGAAAAACCGGAAAATAATCGGGAATTCGAAAAATATTCGATTTTTTTGTATCTGTTCCAAGTTTGATCATGATGTCAGACATTGGGAAAAAATGTGAAAACTAAATCTTAACTGAAAATTTTCCTGGAATTTTTTAAGGTTCGAAATCAAAATTACAATGGAATTCTTTTCAGTATTCCCCTGATATTAATCGCCGAACTACCTTAGATGCTATTTTTTTAACCTTACCAGAAAACTCTCCTTGTAATTACCTTGGAATTCCCTTGAAACTCTTCTAACTCTGCTTTTTTTCGGTATTTTTGATAGATAGTGGCAAGATGAAAATAAAAAATTATGTCGGTGATCGGAGGTGAACCCGGCAGCTCAAATGTTATACTCATACTTCAGCATGTAAGATGTAGAACAAAAATTTAGATGTGTTTATTTACATCGACTGATACTGAGTTGTAGCAGTACAAGCTCATATCGTCGATAATAAACGATTATTGTGTATTTGAGAACGCTTGGTTTGAAAAATGGTTAAATGGTTTGAAAGCTATTTATCTGACAGAACAAAAAGGACTGTTTTTAATGATTTTGTTTCTTGTCCCGTTGACAATGACCTTGGACTGCCTCATGGAAGTGTATTAGGGCCCCTTTTATTTATTATGTATATTAATGACATGCGACGAGTTTTACAGTTTTGTGATATTAATCTTTTTGCTGACGATACTGTCTTATTTATTGCAGCTAAAGATTTAGAAGAAGCCGTTTCACGCTTGAATGAAGATTTACGTTCTCTAAGTAGATGGTTGAAGTATAAACAATTGAAATTGAATATAAGTAAAAGTAAATTCATGGTAATTTCGCGGAATCGTGTAGATGATGATGTCTTTGTTGTTATTGATGATGAGACAATTGATCGCGTTCAGGAAACTAAATATCTTGGCGTGATTATTGATGACAAACTCAAGTTCAATTCTCATATTGACAATGTCATCAAGAAAATTGCCACGATTTAACTATCGGTAGTCAAATACAGTTATACAAATCAATCATCTCCCCTCATCTAGACTTTTGCCCTTCCATTTTATTTTTGGCCAATGAAACACAAATATCGGGATTACAGCGTTTGCAGAATAAAGTAATGCGTTTGATTTTAAGATGTAATCGATTCACTTCCTCAACTTTTATGCTGGACGCTTTGCAATGGCTGTCAGTGAAGCAAAGAATTGTGTTTTTGACTATGGTGTTCATTTTTAAAGTAGTTAACGGTTTGCTGCCGCGATATTTGTGTGATCGGATTGAAAGAGGAAGTGATTTTCATAGATATAACACTAGAAACGCGGATGCCTAGACACATCAAGCGTGCAACTACACTTACAGAATTCAAGAGACGCTGCATTTCACATGTAAAAGCTGTTTATTGAGCAGTTAAATTTTTATGAATGGATAAATCATGTATCTTGACAAAGTTATCACTAACGGACTATTTTGTATGGAGACTGTTATAAAGACATTTTAGTAATTTGTGTAGCATATACAAAAAACTACATTGTTTGCCCCGATGGTGATGATGGATTTTTAGTTTTTTTGATTTTGTAGTAGTAATAGTAAAAATAGCTTTGAGTAGTCTACAATGGTTTGAGCCTCGCACGCGGAATACAGGTATAAATGACTAATACGTGGAAATTGTGGCAAAAGCCTTGAATTAGTAAAGGATTGGCTGGAAGTCGTTTCCTTGGATATAGTCCTGGCACTGCGGAAGCTTAAACGTGTAAATCCCAGGTCACATGTAAATGGAAGTTTTGTCGAGGACTATACTTGGACTTTTGATAACTAGTTACACCTTTAAATGTTTTTAGTTGATGCCTATAGCATATTTAACAGGACATTTATATCTGTAATTGTAACCAGCTCGATTTTGTTTGCAAACCTGGTTAAAATGTTCAATTTAATTATCTTAAAGATAACTCGTCCAGCTCAAACCTTTGTAGGGGTAAGAGGTGGGACCATCATCATTAAAAAAAAATTGTGGGTTCGAATCCCACGGGTGCCCTTAAGGGGTTACGCCTACCTGCAAACTTTCAAAAAATCGATTTTTTTTATTGTCCTAATCGAAAGTATATAAAGTCAAGAATATTTCCTCAAAAGATCAAGTTGATCCGATGAAAATTGTGAAAGTTATGCGACGTACAAAAATATTCACTTATAGTGGACTAAACCCAACTTGAAACTTTAAACGCGATTATCTTGGAATCATATTTTCAAAACCGGTGCCAAAAATTTCTCGAAATGTATACATTCGATTCGTCCGATTCGTTTTGATTTCTGTTCAGTACTATTTTGTGCAGTCCACGATCGTTCGGATTTCGCCTATCATTTAATTTCGATTTTTTACAGCCGATCAAAGACAAATTTTAAGGATCAAAAATCGGCACTCCAACTTTGCAAAGCCGCCATTTTGTCAAAAAAAATTAAAAAAAAACCGAACGATCAAGGACTAGTTTAACACATGCTTAACGATTTGGCATGGTTTTTTTTTTTTTTTTATTTCAGATGATTACATCACAAACCGCAGTTGGCAACGCAAAAAGCGTTTTTTAGAACATCGTCCACGGGGAGCAGCCGTGCGGGGCACCAGTACCTCGTTTTTACAGCATCGACTGATAAATGTACCATTTAATGTGTGTTCAATAAACGGCAGAAAACCGATTTTCAATATGTTGCGTCGTTTTCGAGAGAAAAAAAATCCAAACTTTCGCTTTTTTTCGGTCTTGCAGGTAGGCGTAACCCCTTAATTTTTTTCGCAAATTTTCTCACACACACGTCTTATACCGATGATATGTGCTTACCTCTCAGTATGTTCAAACTTTCTCATAAACTATAAAATTATGGATTATTTTTTTCTATTTGAAAAAAACAAACTGACTGTTTCATCGTGCGCAACAGAATGATGTCAAGAGAAGTCCAGCAGTTTCTTTCTTTAGGGAAAAAAGTATCTCGTCCCATCTCCACGATCGTCCAGATTGTTTGTGCTGCGTATCGAAAATTAAAAAAAAAAATCTGATTTGGTGTACATATTTAGAATATTTGAATTAATTTAAGGAATACTATTAAATGATACTACTACACTGACTATAATCGCATATCAGTCCCATATGGAAAAAAAGTAGGCATTGTGAAAATGGCAATCGAAGTTACGAAGAGCAATTATCATGTATTCTCATGTATGTAAAAATTATTATGATCTCGAACTCGAAAAAATCCAGACACATTAAAAACGGTGCCAGTAGGCATTTTTCGAGTATTTTTTTTCAAAATTTCACTGAATCAAGTTAAGAGTGTATAGAATCACAGTAGGCACTGGTTGTCAGGATAGGTTCATTTGTTTACATCATGGCTTCACCGGAACAAGCACGTTGCGATTCGATCCTGCACGCTCGAAACGAAAATCCCGGTCTATCCGCTCCTGGTAGTTATCGATCAAATTCCTGAGCAAGAATTTCATACCTTGGTTGACCGGAAGAATGTAAAATAAAAAAAGTCGAAATTCCCCAAAAAGTTCCTTGTCTGGCAAACAATCTTCAGTTGTGGGCTGAATAGCAAAACTTTCTGCTTTTTCTGGAACAGCATGAGGTCTAGATTGCCTATTCTGGCCGGACTTGGCAAGCTGCCACTACTAAAATTCCACCAAACAGTGGTACAGCGAAAATGGCCTCACAGTGGTTCCCAAGCAGATTAATCCGGCCATTTGAGGAATACTGAAATATTTCAAGCAGAAATAGAATTTGGCAGCCAAACAAGTGGGAACAGGGCTCGTACATAAGATGATGGACCGTGTACGAAGAAAAGTTCGATCAATGGCCTATGGTAAGAAGGAAGACTGGAACAATTGTCTTACAATAAGAATAATACCTACTAATGTATAGCTGTTACATTGAACTATGAAAAATAAAATGCATTTTTAAACCCCAACAATGAACGAACACAATCCATCTCGTAATTCCAAGTCAACAATGCGGTCGTAGGACCCCTAATATCCTTTTTTGTGTTTGATGTACTAGATAATTTGAAGATAGTAGTCCCTACTCTGAAAAGTCACAACATTATGCACTCCTCTTATATATATTTTTTTCTTTGTCTATTTCTTCATTTTTCCCGCAGCTCGGTTTATGCTGACTCTGGATTCAGTAGTGACTTTGCAATGGAGGACGATGAATGCTACTAAAAGGAAAGAAAGAAGAAAAAACAGTAACGCAACAGCAACTCTTTCCAGCAGTATTTGGTAGGGTTCTGGCGGATTTATTTATATTTTCAACTATTTACGCAATTTGTTTATTAGATCACTTTTTTTATTAAGGGGCAGGATATTTTTCGTGTTACTATTTAGGGGCTTTCCGTTACATGTAGAAATTTGACATACAATTTTTATTTCACGACTTTTTTTTGCTACATCATGTCACATCAGAAAAGGTTTGTTTTTCTTCTAGGATCGTTCGTTTAGTAAGTGACCCGATTATTATCTTCAGTGTTAGAAACATTAACTTGCATCAACAAACCTTGAAATACTTGAAAAATTGTGAAGCTAAACAGTAATAATCAACTTAACTAACAAGTTTGTCCCCTTTACTACAGAATACATAGTACTAAGACCAAATGAAATGAAATATGTTATTGATAAAAAAAAATAGCTTGAAAAAAAGCGAAAATACATTTTGAACAATTTTTTGTAACACACCACACAGCACAGCACCGTTACGTGAAGGCAGGTGAGAGCTGCGAAGTGAGAATTGACGTAACCGTGAGTGCGCGATGCCGGCAATGTGTAGCCAACTGGAACAGCAAACAAAGGGTTTTCTAGATATTTAAGGGCATACCTATGATGCGAGCATACACTCAACGGACTCTCTGGTAGAAACGCTCGCACGCAATATCCGTACGATGATGGTATGAAAAACTATGACTGTTAAAACTACCCAGGCCAGAGATACGTACATACATACATACACGACTATTACTAAATAGACAAACGACGTTTGCTAGACTGCAGTGGAGCGAAATTTAGATGCTTTTCAGGAACTTAGCATAAAACAGAACAAATATAAAACATGAAAAATGAAACACAAAAAAAATCATACTAGACGTAAGCGTGAAAGATATTCGATATGATGCACCTGAAAGATTGCTAAATTCCGTCCCAGCCTGCAGTCGCCAGTTGGTGAGATTGCCCCTGTTTTTGGTGGCTAACGAGTTGCTTTTCTTGTGCCAAACGGATTCGGGCGGTTGGAGAAGGAGACAGTTAAATTTGAGACAAATTAATCTGCGGTAAAAATATAGCAAATTCAAACAAAAAAAAATATACACAGAAAAGCTTCACCCTAGGAGGATGAAAGGTCACCGAAGACCGAATCGCTCCTAGCGTGGATATTCGTTGGTCACCATCAACAGTATTCTAGTACACTCAGTAGGATAGGGCGGTAAGATCTTTGTCGTCCGTCACCGAACCGCGGTGGCAGAGCCGCATGTGAGAACTATTTTATTGACTGTACTCTGTGATATTAGTTTGTAAGGAAAACCAGTAAAAGAGGCAACAATTCTATATTAGCCTGGTAAATGTACTTTTAAGAAGTTTTTGCGATTTAACTGAATGTGAATTTTCTCTATTTTTTTTTTTTTTTATTTCCCCAAGCAATTTTTTTAATAAACCTTACAGTGAACTAATATTGGTTTGATCCTCCGACGGTGGTGAACCAGAACTAGCGAGAGTGTTTCATTACTCCGAGAAAGGGGGGAAGCGAGGACATCACTCATTTTAACGTCATCATCATCAATTGCTGAAGTACAAATTACATGTTGTGATAAGTAGCTTTAGAAATTATTTGTCAAGGGTGTCCTCGGGTTCGGTTTGATAGCCTCCATCTGCTGTCCGTATCATGCGGATGTCTGGACGATCATCTTTGTTTTGCATATTCATTGTTTTTTTTAAGTATCTGACGACTAGAGATTTTATTCAGGAATAAGGTTTGTATCACAGAAAACTGTCATACACGGAATACATCGTAGATTTTATTTTACCAAAATGATTTCTACGCAGTTAGGTTCTGGTTCTCGTCAAATGAGGGCTTAGAGAAGAAAAAAACAAAAAAAAAAGTATCCTGATGAATGTGGAATACCTGTATAAAGAAAGAGATAGAAGGATTAGTAATTTCCATTTAATTCCACTACTTTAATTGCTTATCCTTGACAGATACGCGTATTTCGTCTACAATGTGCAGACTTCTTCAGTGTCTTGTACTAATACTCGACTGGTAGAGGAATTAAATGGAAATTACTAATCCTTCTCTCTCTCTCTCTCTTTATATATATATCAAAAAGAAGTTATTTGTCGAAGAAAGCAATTCTCGGCCAAATGCTCTAGTTCTCTTGGTTGAAAAATAGTCCCAAAAGGTACAGTGTACAGATTTACTGTGAAGCAGTCTCTATTCCCATGAGCTAGGAAAGCCACATATGAGATAATATCGTTTAGGCGTCATTAATATGATCGGCACAGATGGATTTGCACAACGGTTTCTGGTTCACACCTAGTAAAAAATGCTTTAATTTTTGCCTATTTTCAGTTACTTTTAAAAGTTAGAAAACCGCAAGTTTAAAATCTCGATACCAGCGGTATGAATCATTTTTGTCTTAGTCTAAGAATTTCAGTATAAAAATTCAACTGAAACCACACCATGAGAGCAACAGAGTGCACTAGCCTCATGCAAGCCAACACACAGCATAAAGCAACCCTCGCAAAAACTACCATACGATACCAATAGCAGTCCGAGACGTTCAAAGCCTTTCAGAGTCATATTCAGCAACATGCAGGCATGAGTCACATGCCGCTGTATTACCCCTAAACCAACCGGTCCACCACCAAAACCATCAGCGCTGTTGATACATGTCTGCACGCGAGTGTGGCACGTTTTTTCTACGACTGGAAGCAATGCCGACAACCTAGCAGCTAACAGAAAGTGCTTTATCGATACACGAAGCACCATCATGCGCCGGTCAACCACACCGGTTTACGATTTCACTTTTTTTGCGTTATCATATAAACATCCAAGTAAGCTGAATTTGCTTTTCAAAACTCAACGCCTACTGTTTCTTATATCGTCCGGATTGCCAACTGTAGCAGTAAAATTAATATCGTACACCAATCCTAAACACAATATGATCTCATATTTCTATTGTAAACCTAAATAGAAACACGCGCACGATCCCATCGTGAGAGGCACACGTGAGAATGGTTGTGTCTGTCGCAACGAACGGGAAAAAAACCATAACCGTTCCATCGGTTGGTATAAATGACTCAAGTCATCATAAATACGTACCTGCACAATAATCTCGGGACGGGACGAGACGATAAGAAACAGCTTGTTTCCCTGCTGCTGCTGATAAGGACCGGTTATTTTTTAGCAAACAGGGCACCTGTGGGCGAATGTGCAACCTGAATCGTCTCGACTCTCGTTGCTGCATCGGTAGGAAATAGTCCACGGCATGAACTCATTTAAATGTATCTTCCCAGGTCCAAAAAGCTCCCATGCTGAGGTCTGATGTCATTCAAATTGCGACCATTGGCACTATTCAATTGAAAAGCGTTGTTTGCGTGTTGGCTACATTTTAAAGTTTTAAATTTTAGTGACTAACTTTTTTTGTTTGGTATTGCATAACATATATTTAAAAAGAAAACAACCAAGATCTATATTTTAGCGACGTAAAGAATAGTAACTTCAATGTGCACACACACACACACACCCCGACCATCATTACGGGAAGGGGGGTAAATTTTGATCATAGAAAAGTTATCGAAACAGTTATGTATAGCATTAACAAAATGATGTTGAATGAAAAAAGCTAAATATAAACAGAAAACATTAGTAAACATACCTTGTTGTTTTAAATGATAAAGAAAATAATTCTCTTTGATTCGATTGCATCTTTTTACTGGAAAAATTACACATCATATTACTGAAAATTTAAGAGATAATAAAAAGTAAATAGGAAAAGCATATTCGCAGCTACGTTTAAATATGATGATTATATCACATCCTTTCTGCGGCTTCTGGTTGATCTGTAGGTTTCTGCGCTATTACGCCGAACGGAGTTCATTTCCATAGTATGTCTGAAGAACAATAAAGACAAAATGCAGCAACTAGCTATTTCCCTTAAATATGCACGATGACCAAGAATCGACAGCAACCGATAATCGTCTAAAATCTTAACAATTTCCCTAATCGAATGATTCAAGTGAGAATCTTAAAAATATTCACTTCACAAACTTCACTCATTCACGCATGTATCCTGTACACCGCTATATTTATAGTCTGGCGGATAGAATCTCGGGAACGAATTGAGCTATGAAATAGCGGAACCAATCGAGCAAATCACGACCAACAACAAAAAAGAGCGCGAACAAAACTTCAGAAACCATTTTCTCGTGATTCAAGGCTCGCCTACTCAAACTAACATCATCTTTGGGTCGGGGAACGTTTCCCTAACCCGATGATGCTGGTAATTTGCGTTCGATTGGCGAACAAATCGAATAATCAACGTTTTGTTTATAAAATTTGATAGTACCTTTTCAATTGTTGGTATACAATATATTGAATTGATTGATAGATCGAAATTCTATCCACTATCTAGTGCTACATAGGGCCAACGTGAAAGATGTCCATCCTGGGCTGCTGCTCGCTTTAGCCTTGACCTAGACCCAGATCAGGTTCCTGTCGACTTCGTTGTAAATGTAAGCTCTTCCCAAAACCAAATAAAGCACTAGGCATCGCCTGTGATCGGTGAACCAATGGCCGCTCCGGCACCGTATTCGTCTTGATTCTATCAGTGACCAACGTACTCGATCCGTTCGACCAGCACCGTGGACGTCCAGGAGAATGGCAAAGCTACAGTGGAAGAAAAGAAGCCCTGCAACGCAGTGCGGTTAGCTTCATAAGCGCCCATTACACATGTCAATATATTGACAATAAATTGACATACTGACAATATTATTGAAAAGGTGATATTGATGATGATGATTGATGACAAGTATTGACGAAAAGCTGATTTTCATTTCACTTTGTCAATACTCAGAATATATTGACAAAAAAAAACAGTCAATTCTATCAATATCATCAATATACGAATATTGACAACATCAATGGCTATACGTTTGAAGCCTTTTAACCTCAATGTATTAAAGTCAATATTACTTGTCTTAATTTCCCCACACAAGAAACATGGATCAGCGGCTCAAAAGAGAAACGTCCTTACTGGACCTATGCACTGAAAAAGTTTTCATATAGTTTCCATTGTGAACGCACATGATATTTTTCCAATAACAAAATTAATGATTTTTTATCTGAAATTCAAATAACGTTCATACGATCACATGAATTGTATATGACAAATCACATAAACTTCATTGGACACATAAGGTTCATGTGGTTTTGTGATGCGATTCCCAATTATGAGATCACATGAAAGTTAAGTGAAATTCTAATGGATATTTTCCATTGGAAATGTGATTTATTTTTTGAGTGTGGAAAATACTAACTACACACTGAATTCGGATAACCTGAGTCGGTAAAATTTTACCCGGTTTTTGAACTACTGAAAAAGTCGGTAAAATTTCAAATTACCATCACTCGTAAGAAAACAATAAAATCGACACATTATCATTGAACGGTTTTAAATAGGTCCGTACAATTTCGTAATAAATTTCAAAATTGTTGAATTGGTTGGTACTACACCTAAATAGTTTTCATGTACTTTCCATTGGAAACGCAAATGATTTTCATCCATAAACAAAATTAATGGAATTCATCTGAATTTCACATAACATTTATGCGATCACGTTAATTTTATATGATTTTTCATATGAATTTCATCGGCCTCATAATATTCATGTGATTTTGTGGTGGGATTTTTATCTATGTGAACACATGAAAGCTATGTGAAATTCACATGGTTTTCATCCATTAGATATGTGATAAATTGTTTGAGTGTAGAAATACTCAGAGGAAGAGATGGGCGGAGAAAATGTTTTGAGCCAAATGAACTGTCAAAATCTGAGCCAATCGAACATTCCCATTAGAATTTTTCCGAGGATTTCTTATTCTTTCTAGAATAAATTTGAAAGTATTGCAATCGAACAGAAATTCAATCCCCTTTATGTTTTGTGTGCTTCTCAAATTCAACTAGGTTTTGGAACCAAAAACAATACAAAATGATCTTCGTTGGTTAATGAATGGCACCAAGAAATGTGCAAAATATTGCGATGCAATCAATTATTATTTTGCATGTAAATCGAATCAAAAATAAAAGTCATTTGAAATGCTAGCTTCTAGCAAGGGTTGCAAGATAATTAAGGAACAAATCCTTGCTGCCGTATTGTATTTTGTTTTCTCCGCCTATCACACCCTCTGAGCATTTCTAGTTGGTACTATCCTTTCACTCCACTGAAAGTTCCAATGGGCCGTATGAATAAAAAGACTTTACTTTACTTTCCCGTGCTTTTCTTACGGGAAAAGTAAAGTAAACGCTTTTATTCATACGACCTAATAAGAAACTGTCAATGTTTGTTAGAAGATATGATTTCTCGACGGTTCCGTCAACGCCAATATCAAATGTTGTAACTTTTTGACAGGACACAGAAAATACACAGGACAACATGATAACAAATTAATGGAATTGAATCAAATCGATTGTCGACTGCGTGGAATTACCACTCGTGTTGAATAACCCACGTTCATGGTATGCAGTTTCCCATAAATAAACTATTATGCTGATGTTTTGGTAAACATTCCTAAAGGAAAAACTTGCATATATTATTGAATTTGCGTTACATGTGAAACGCAGATAGTATTAATTTTATTTTAAAGTAAAAAAAAACAAAATTACATGATTATGCTTGTGATTTTGTAGAACATGAACATCGATATAGACGAAGCCTGGGTAGTGATTGGCGACTGTAAAAGGAAACTTTTTTTATTTAGTTTGATATCCATTTTATATCACACACGAAGATTTAAACAAAATGCCAACACTGCATGCGTGAAGGTGCATTGTGAGTCAGTCGGTCTAAATGACGTACGTTCTCCCTCCTCTTGGGTGGGGGAAGAATATTGAGAAAGTGAAATGAAAATCAGTTTTCAACAATACTCGTCATCAAACCATCGTCATCAATAATATTGTCAGTATGTCAATTTTTTGTCAATATATTGACCTGAGTAACAAACGCTTTAGTGTATTGTCATTAATGTTGTCAATATTTATATATTGATTATATTGTAAGGAAAATTGACAATACGATGTTTGTCAATATATTGACATATGTAATGGGCGCTATACGTGTGGTTTTCTGCATGCATCATCACTTACTTCACGGTGAAGGTTTCTTTCCGGATGCTTTTGACCGGTTCCTTTTGGCCGACTAATCGTCTGTCGTAATTCCTCCAAACGCCGGATATTTGCTGTCTGCTGCAAATACACACGTGAACAGAACCAACTTAACGGTGCTAATTACCTTGTGGCCGAGTTTCTCTGTCGATTCGATACACCTATGTGCTTTGCCTCCTTGGGTCAATCTTCCGATCGTACTGGTGGGCGGATGTTGTCACGTGTCTGTTGAAGGTCATCGAATGGTCAACGGGCTTAGTGAGAGAGTGATTTATGGGTTAATTTACATCTCGGTGGAATTCAGTGGATCCGGCTGATCAACACTTGCTCTGGCGGTTGCTGTGAGCGTAACGTGCCGGCTGTGAAAACCGCAAAAGTTTCAGTATCAATCAACTGGATGCACGGTCATCGAATGCGAGGAAATTACCTGTTCCTGCTGGTTAGAAAAATCCTCTTCCTGCGTTGCCGTCAGCGATGGACGTGACGTATCCGATGGTGCTGTAGTTGGTCCTGCGTTTGTCTGACAAGGACGACGGTTTCACAAAATGCTTTGACTTGCACTCGCGCCGTTCACTTCACTGATCGGAGTGGTCTTTCAGCGGCAGGTGATCCGGCAATCTCGCTCCCAAATTCTCACACGTGCCGTCACTTTTTACGTGGATGGAGTGCCGGAGAATCACTGCGACTAACCAAACCGAAATGATGTCTTGCCTGTGCTATGTCAGTCTTCGCCGTCTTCGCCAAGCGGAAATCGTTCGGAACTGTCAACAGGACGGCAGCAACAGGCAGCGAATCTCCCTTTCTTGCATTTTCTTGCAAATGTGTTACTGGCTGCGTTGTACCCTACCCTTGGCTAGTTTTTAACCTGGACGTTGGTGGGCGGGCCTAATATTATGCTTCATAGTGGAGCGTTCGAGACGGTTGGTTTAGGTCCGGCATCGTTGGCTCATGGCGTCATAAGCATGCGATGAGGATTACTGAG
The DNA here is from genome assembly GCF_037179485.1 of Ochlerotatus camptorhynchus. NCBI lineage: Eukaryota > Metazoa > Arthropoda > Insecta > Diptera > Culicidae > Ochlerotatus > Ochlerotatus camptorhynchus. The sequence continues at coordinate 21,601 of NW_027041082.1, forward strand.
CTTCCCCTTTCTGATGAACCATTGCATAAGAGAACCAAAGTTCTAGCCTGAAGTGGTAGTATCACACTTGTTACTCCTTTATTTAAAAGCCGCGTTGTAGTACGCTTACGTATAGGCACTGACGTTGGGTGCGATACTGGCGGGTTTTGCAGCAAATCACTCTTATTTTGTTTATTTTTACGCAGATAGATTTATTTGGGTTTGCAAGGGAATTATACTATTGAAATATTTCAGAAAGTGCCCAACGGTGCTCCTTCTATTTGCGTGACAAGGTTTCATTGTTGTTTTCATTGAAGCATTACTCAGGGAACAATATTAAATACCACCATGGTATGAAATGTGTTACTGGCTGCGTTCTATTTGTTTATCTTGGCTACACGGTAACTGATAATTACTTATTATGTTGTTTGCTCATGCTACTAACTAACGTAACTGTAACATCCTTTATTTCCTTGTTTGGGGAGGCCCTGCCATGAACCCGTGGGTATGCCTCTGCTGCGATTTCCTGCCAGATTCCAAGTCAGAGTTTTCCTGTTGATTTCGTTTCCGTCCCTTCGTAGTGGGTGACCGACCCACCTCCACTTACATTCTCGAATTACTGTTGATATCGGTTTCAGATTACATCGACGATGGAGCTCAGCATTCGTGATCCAATTGTAAGGCCACCAGGTACGATTTATATACCGCATTCATCGGTTGATGAAGACCTGCCAAATAGAGGAATTCGTTGACCTGCTCCAGGACGATGCGGAGCGTGACAATATGGCCCACACAAGATCTTCCGGCACGGAATCCTGCCTGCTGCCGCCGGAGTGTCGCGTCGATCTTCTCCTGTATCCGATTTAGGATAACTATGCACAGAACTTTGAGAACAACACACAGTAACATAATACCTCGCCAATTGTCACACACAGTCAGATCCCCCTTCTTAGGGACCTTCACTAAGAAGCCCTGCATCCAGTCGGCCGGAAAAGTCGCAGTGTCCCAGATAGTACAGAATAGTTGATGCAATATTTGGGCGGATTGCATTGGGTCAGCTTTGAGCATCTCTTCTTCATACGGATAACTGCTTTAATTTCCTGCAGTGATGACGTCGAAACTTGAAAAAGTTGTTCGAACTGCTCAAACCAACGATTCAGCTGGTCAGTGGGGTCGGTAAGTAACTGGCCAGTGTCGTGAGATATCGTAGAGGAGGCGGATATCACCACACAATTCTGTAAAGTTCTGAGACATTTCATGAAATGTTGCAAATATTGTATACAAAAGCCCATATTTTAAACAACATTGCTTACAAGTTGCTCGTTGTGGCTTTCTCCCCTTCGTAAGCCAGGAAGTCTACCCACGCTCGCTTGTCCTTGTTTTCGCTGAGTGCGCTCAGATTGTTCTCACTTGTCTCGAAAAAGGCATTCTTGATGGCTGTCCACTGTTCTTCTACGCTGCCACCTTCCGGAACATCCGCTGCACGGGTCTCAAGATCTTCAACGAACGATCTTTTCGCAGCTTGATCTTCTAGTCGGCGTGTTTTGAATCGTCGTCCGAACCATTCCTCCCTTCGCTGGCTCCTTGCAATGTGTACCCGAGCAAAGCTAATTGAAATCAAAATTTGCTGTTTTGATGTAACTTATTTTGAATACTCCAGTTGATCTAATTTTGGTTGACTTAACGGTTAACACAGCAAAAATGAGTGCAAAATTTTACACTGTTAAAGCTAAAGGAAAACTAATCCTGCTTTTAATTAAATCAATTTGATTACTCATTTTGCTTTCATAATGTTTAACTGAATACGGGTCTGGCGTAGATGGTTAGCATCCATGCTTCTCACGCTGAAAGACTGAAATGCTGAAAGAGTCAAATCTCACCCGGCAAGTCAAAATGTGTTAAACAAAACAAATAAACAATTATTAGTTCAAAAAACAGATGAACTTAAATTAAATTTTAAACAAGACGTTAACAGCAGAACTTCAAGTTAAGGGGGAATGCAAGTAACACGTCAAAAACTCGACGATTTTCGGATTTTTTTTTTGTGAGCAAATGAAACAACGCAAACGATTGGGTTTTTTGCATAAAATTGCTTAAATCTTCCTCTACATTTGAGATTTTTTTCATTGGTGTGTGACCTCTGCGGCTCCTTGGGGTCACATCGGAAGGAGGTTGCCTCCGGTGGGGATTGGTAATTGACGGGCGTTCTAGAGACCTGAAAAATGGATAAAACTTACTTTTATCAATTGGACCTTATTCAGAAAAGATTTAAGATAAACCTCTAAAACCCAACAAAAAAACGATTTAAAAATTTAGAAAAAAATTGATTTTTACTGTTTTTTCCACTTTAGGCAGACTGAAAATTATTTATTGTTAATTTATTCATGATATCAGTGGTTCACATAGAGTAAACATCTATTTCCTTTAAGATGCGCCAGGTTTCAAGTCATTTGGATGAGAACTGTTTGAGTTATCTTTCCCGCCAATTTGGAAAACACCGTTTCGGGAAAAAAGAGTTTAAAGTTTTGGGATGTGTAAAAACATGATTTCTGGAACTTACGGTTAATCGGCGATACCGGGGCCATATATCATTCCTTCCACGTGCTCGTAGCATTTTTCAAAAAAAATTAAAGTAAAATATAAACAATCGATAAAAAAATTTACTTGTATTTCTCCCCTTAAGTTGATTTCATTTAAAAAGTCTTGACAGCATAATGGAAGCACAATATGATATCAGAATTATGTCGCAACAATTGAAATCAAAATGTGTTTTCAGTATGATAGGAACTGCAAAATTTGTAGGCGAATCTCACCGATTAGAAGGTGATGGCCAGACGCGATGTCGGCGCTGCTTTTATTCCGGACGTCAAGAAGGATTCGTCTCTATTGTCGACTGATGCAGATGTGGTCGATTTGATTTTCGGTATGTCCATCACGGGAAACCCACGTGACTTTGTGCACTGGTGGATGCCCCCGATCATCATATCGTTATTGTCACGAAATTCTGCGAACAGCTCACTGTTTTCACTCATTTCTCCGAAACCATGGTGTCTCATGACACGCTCATAGTCCGTGTTGTCGGGACCGATCTTCGCAAGTCGCCAGTGTAGATCTTGATATCACCTTTTGGGACTTTATCCACTACGACATAAAGTTGACTGCAAAAATCCTGTAGCTCGGCAGCGTCTCTTCCAATACAGGAACTCTAGTCTCCATCAATGGAAAACAGTCTTACAAACTTTGATGTTTTTAGGTTTTTTGTTTTGGATCCCATTCGTCGTTATTTCTTTTAATCTGGTGCAAAATAAAAGGGATATGACTAGTACAAAAAGTGAGGTTAGGGAACCCTTAACTGATCAAAATTGGTAGTGCAGACATCATATCATGAAGAATGACAACCTTTCCAGAATTCAAATTACTGATGCATACACTAGCGCAGTGCTTAAGCAAAGGTCGAAGCAATGAATGAGTAAATACTTTCCTAACCTTAGGAACACTTACCGGTAGGGCGGTAGTCAGAAGTTCCTTCATTGAAAAAAAGTTTTTATATAGCTTCTATTAGGAACGCGCATAATATTTTTACAATAACAAAATTAATTATATTTATCTGAATATCACATAACATAATAAATTCTAAACCATGGTCCACTTAGAAAAAAAAATCGTGCGCAGTCAGTTGGAAAATCCATCGTGCAAGTGTAACTATTATAATCGACGTATCTGATTTTGCAAAGAATCACTTCAATCAACTATTTCTAGATATAGCTGGAATTAGGGCGTAGCAGCCTTTGTAAACAATTACTTCTATCGATGATTTCTAGGAACTCAAGGCACACCCACGCAAACCAACATAACCTTCGGGTAGGGGAAGTCTTCCCTTACCCGATGGTGTTGTTGATTTTCGTTAGCGAGCATTAACTTTCTAAAAATCATCGAAAGAAGTCATTTTTTACAAAAGCTGTTACGCCCTAATTCCAGCTCTATCTAGATTTGTGGTAACTGCTAGCGAAGAGTGTGAAGCAAAAAAACCTTATCGAACCGTCAAACTGGTATCCTATCGAACAAAATAAACAAAAGTTGATGTTCCCCAATTTGGTGAAGGCAAGTATTGTAATCGCTGAGAATATACTATACTCTCTGGTTGAAAAAAGTCACTTGAAGTGTGCCCTTCAGAAACAGTTGCCAGAACTTGTAGGATGGAATCATAATAAAAAGAGTGCTGCCGTTTCCACGGTTTTTCACTCTTCGCCTCTCTACCTATTCTCTCTGGTCTGGGTAAGTTAGCTGCTAAGAAAAATCGTCAATTGAAGTTATTGTTTACAAAAGCAGATACATCAATTTGAATAGATACGCTTGCGTGGTCCGCGTTCTAGCTGCCTAAAGTGTTAATTTTCCTAGAAACACTGTATGGCGCGTGCTCAAAACGTACAGGGAAACCTTGACGACGAATCGGAAGCCTCAATGTAAACGCCGGAGTGGAACTGTCAACAGTCAGCTCCATCGAAAGGTCGTGGGTCCATCCGATCGCGATTTGAATAAAAAGTATATGCTAGCGCCCGTAGTACAGTACAGCGAATTCGCTACCGCGAAAGCTTACAGGCCTACCGCGCCAGTAGGCATCCAAATCGAACACCCAAGCAGAAAACCGTAGCTAGAACCCGTGCTCGAAAGCTGTATGACAACCTACTGATCAAGTCCGGTGGTTGCATACTTATGGATGATGAAACCTAAGTAAAGACCAACTTCGGACAGCTTCCAGGATTAAAATTTTACAAGGGAAGGCTCGAGGAGGTTTCCATGGCAGATTCAAATTTATTTTTAGCGGATCAATTCGCACGTAAATTTATGATCTGGCAGAGAATTTGCAACTCGGATGTTTACAAAACCGAATGTCTCCAGAAGCGAATTCTGCCCTTCATCCATTCACATTTTGGCTGGATCTTGCGAGTTGTTACTACTGCCAGGAAGAACAACAATGGAACAATGACAACTGAGTCCAATTTGTTCCGAAAACCTTCAATCGATCAAATTGTCCCCACCCGCATAAGCGCGAACCATAAATTGACCTTACCTAAAATGGTTAAAATTGTTTATAATCCCTGCTAAACTTCAACTGAAATGGTTATGGAACTTTACATGAACGTTTAATGATAAAGTTTTAACCTTAAGTATTATAGTTTTTTGGAAGTGGACCTTACAAATAATGGGTTGTTAAGAACCATTACCATTCAAAATTCTTCTTTTCTCCATACATTTTCGGAAAGAAAACTATACTAAAACCTTTAAACTTATGGTTTGAGAACATTAATGGTAATGGTTATGGTAACCAGTAAGGTCCATGAATGGTTTTGTAGCATCGATAAACTTTATGTGGAATATATCGCGAATTGGTTGCCTGTAAATTACTGATTACCAATTCACGATATATTTCACGTAAAGTTGAGCGATAATACAAAACCATTAATGGACCTTACTGACTACCATAACCATAACCATTAATGTTCTCAAACCATAAGTAAAAACGTTCTAATATAGTTCTCTTTCCGAAAATGTATGGAGAAAACAAGAATTTGGAATGGTAATAGTTCTTAACAACCCATTATTTGTAAGGTCCGCTTCCAGAAAACCATAATACATAAGGTTAAAACTTTATCACACAAACGTTCATGTAAAGTTCCATAACCATTTCAGTTGAAGTTTAGCAGGGATTATAAACAATTTATAACCATTATCGGTAAGGTCATGTGATGGTTCGCGTTTATGCGGGCAGTTCAGGCCATTGAAAACTACTAGGCAATTATGAAGATAAAACTGAAGGTAAAAGGTACAGTCATAAAACCGGTAGCTCAGATGAAAAATTGGTGGGAAAAAAAGCGTCAAAAGCATGCTGTGGTGGGTTCAAAACTTGACCATCTAAAATGATCAATTCATTCCGTTTTTTTTTTCTTAAAATATAAGGAATAGTATGCACTTGAGTGAAAACCGTTTTCAAATCCGAAATAGTTCCAAATGATGGTGTTCCATTACTAAGTGGGCCATGCTTTATGTGAGCAATCTCTTTCGACTATCTCTTTCGTTAATAACTTGACACTCTAAAAAATCTTCACGTCCGATTTACGTGGAATATCACGTAGCTGATTTGTATTTAGAAAATCTCAAATGTTACGTGACGTTAGTAACTTTGACCTGCATTACACGTCATGTCCACTAAAAATGTTGGTGAAATTTACCGTATATTCACGTAAACAGATTTAGTGTATTTGTGTTTGTGTGTTTGGGACTTCGATATTTCCGTGAAACGAAATTTACGTGATTTTCAGGTACGCAAAAAAATCAATATGGCGTCACCGAGCGTGTGGTGGAAGAACTCCTCAAAGATTCAAAATTCCTCAGCGCTTGCTGCAAATGTTGGATTAGATTAGAGGTAGTTAAATTCTTTTACATTTGTTTATTTGTGATTATATGTAGCCTTTTTCAAGTTTTATAATTCCAGACGGTGACGTCAGCATTTTGAGTCTGCAAACAGGTGTTAATATTTTTTCAGAATTATAAAAAAAAACTCATACACGTTTCTACCTTATAATAATCAATTAGTCAATATTTTACAATTTTATGAGTAGATATAAGTATTAATTTAAACACGTGAAATTTATATCTTCCCGATAAAATTGCATAATATTGACTGCTTCTATATATACTTCCCATTATTCTCATTAAAAATTCACGTATAAATTACATGAAAAGCATTTTAAACAAAACGGAATGTCACGTAAAAGTTACCAGATGTCCAGTAGTTTTCACCTCGATTTCATGAAAGCAATACGTGGAAATCAGGTCTTATTTACCTGAATAATCACGTAGATAATCGAAGCTGAATTTTTATCGGCTACGTGCAATTCCAGTAAAAGTTACGTGACAAATAGGGTGGACGAAAACCACCTATGTTTTCACGTCAATCGGACGTGAAGATTTTTCAGAGTGGAGCAGAGAACCGTTTCTTGATGTGTTTGTCATATTAGATGCCTGATAAAAACTTCTTTTATCGATCTGTGTGTTGAAAATACCTGGGAATGTCTTTACATGGCCGTGGGGACGCAAAGGGAAAGTCGACGATGTTCAGCTTGATATATATCTTATTGGGCACATGGGGTTCATGTGATTTAGTGGTGCAATTTTCAATGGATCAATGAAAATGCTGAGGTTTTGACAGAACTATGCTGTGGCTACCACTGTATTTTACATTTGATCGTCCATATACAGTAGCGCCAAAAGCATGTTGTGGTGGGTTCAAAACTTGACCTAGATGGTTTGATCAATTATGGGATCACATGAAAGTTTATGTGGAATGGATATGTTCTACTGTTGATATAATGTGATTTATTTTAAGAGTGGTGGAGTCTCGGATCCTTACCTTAATGACCTGGGACATAGGTTGTCATATCAAAAAAGCTGCCGAGTTAAATTTACTATATTATAGTAACTTTTACTCTAAAGCTTTCAATTTCAAATTTTTTTTAACTTTAATTACATCTACCTTCTATCAGGCATTATTTGGAATCTGCAACCATTTGGCATATGAACATTTGAAATTAGTGATGATAGTTTTTCCATTAATGACCTCCTTCCTCCCCATATTGCGCACTGAACGTGTACAGGATACTTGAATGAGTGAACGTGAGGTAGACGCTGTCTAGTACGCAGAAGTTTTCGGATTGTAATGATAAAAAATACAACTTATCTCTGTTTGACTTTTCGTATATTTTCAACTAGGTACATAATTTCGTTCCTATATGCTTCTCCAACAGATTTGGTGTATGTACTAGGTACCCAACGCCGGTACCACTGTCCACTAGATTCACGTCCATGTCGATGTAGTTGAAAACCCATTTCCAACATTTGATCGCGCACAAACCGCGGTATCAAACTTGTATGTATTTGTATATAGAAGAGAGTAATTCTTAATAAGCATGATAGTAGCCACATAGCGCTAGGTTTGTTCTTTTAGTTTGTTCTAGTAGTAGGTTAATATTGCATTGATTCTAAAGTTTCAACAAATGCTTCGCCTTTCGCAACCGATTACCAAAACACCCTAAAAGCATACTGCAGCTATTCCCATAACAGACCCATGTACATATGAATTCCACAGGACATGGGACTGTTATGTGAATAGCGGCAGCATAGTAAGTGATAGGTAGGAAGTAAACCTCAAGGCAAAGGGGACTGCGAAAATTGCCAATGCATTTATGACCGCATCCGCTCCTCTCTTTCCCGAAGTTTTTAGGTACTCAATTTTGGTAGTCGATTAATTACCATTATATACCGGTCACAAGCGGAAGGACAATTTGTAGTGTAGTGCTAACACTTACATCGTCAGTTAACAGTATTTTAACAAGTCAACTAAAGCACATCAATTCACTATTTGCATGACGATCATTCATATCCTGGAGACGATGTCCTCTGCCGTTATTATAATAGTTTGAAGTTGAAAATTTAACCCAAAAACACGAAACCCTTGGAGCCTCTGAGATCGATGATCAGACATTTATAGATTATTCATCCGATTCGAGCCACCTCGACTCGGCCGTCCCTTTTGTTCGTCCGCTAAATTTTAATTAAAGCTACCGTTACTCTTGTGTTTTGTTTATTCATTGTGAAATACATCGTCTAATCAATTGTTACGTCTTGGTGATGCACAGATAAAGCAATTTGTATTATTTTTGTGTTTACTTTGGCAACATCCAAACTACTTAGCGTCGAAAAATTCCAACTTCACTGATTTCTAAGAACAATAAAGATTTGTCTTTCGATTTGCTTTGTTTCATTTCTAAGAGCTCACTTCCGTTTACATTTGAACTGTTATGTTTTTCGTTCGTATATTGCATTTGCGTTTCGCTGGTTTAATTCACATGTTCCTTGTCGGCCAATTTTGCAGCAGTATGGTTAAGTTGGATTAGAATTATTCTCAAAAATATCATGTAAATATATGTATATAATCTGCTCTTCTGAAAATCACGACTTCAATTTAGTTTTTCGCACTGTCGGCGAGGTGCGCTTTCCGTTCCGCATCACTATTAGGATCTAGAACAATACGGTCAACTTGGTTACATGATCGATTTGGTTCCAAAAATATTAAGTTGATACTCGTGCGAAGCTTCAATTGTACCGAATAGTTCACACACTATCATTTTAAACAGGTAAGTAGGAGTTTTTGTTGCAGGAGGTAAATATTGCAAGATTGTGTTTTTTTTTAAGTGAACGATATACGTAAGGGGGGACTAGATAGGCCAAAAGAGTGTAGAATCGCTTCTTATCTGTACATCATTACGTCCGTGCTTTGGTACATGCACATGTACGCATCACAGAGCAGTCGTTTAGCGTGTTCAGGTAACATCTTGTCGTTGGTTGCCTTCTCGTTCAGCTGGCGGGCGCCCTCGTCGGATAGCCACAGTGGTAGATCGGGCACCGCGATCATCTCCGGAATGTTGTAACCGTTTTGCTCACCTGGAATGGAATAAGAATGTTGGTATCGTCACAAATGTCTACGGTCCTTACAAATTTCTAAAAAATTGTATGAACGATTGTCTACGCCGGGGGAGGGGGGGTCTCAAACCTCTAAAAATCGGTCTACGTAGTTTATGAACCGCCCCTATCACAGTTCCAAGTATTTTTCAAAAAACCAGGATGCTCTATGATCAGTTTCATGGATTGACCACTTTTACGGAAGTTCCGGAGGATGGTCCCATGACCGTCCGGTTTCATGTTTATGTCATGACACCGAAATTTTTCTTGTACATATCACAGTTCCAAGTGAGTGTTTTCGAAAAAACTGCGGAGCTATAGGATCAGTTTCATGGATGGACCATTTTTACGGATATTACGGATCTTCCGGAGGATGGTCCAATGGCCATCCGGGATAATATTTATGTCATGACCCCAAATTCTTTCCTACATTGACTACTATCCTACGGAGAACTGTCCCATGGCCATCCGGGTCCATGAAAATGTCACGACCCCAAATCCATTTTATCATCACAATTCCAAGTGTTTTTGAAAAAAAACCGCGGAACTGTAGGATCAGTTTCGTGGATTGTTCCGAATCTTCTGGAGGACCGAACCGTTGTTTCCAGGATCCGTATATAGGAACCATGACTGTATTATGGCTTATTACGAACATTATTGTGCCCATTAATCTAAATTATAGATCTTAAGCCACTTGCAAAACCCATAAACACACATTAAAAAAAAAAAAAGTGTAACGATTCTTTTCGCTTTAGAATTCATTTTTTGTTTGCACAACCAAAATAATCTACAGACCCTAGGAATTCTAAAGGTACCACAATCTTTGAAATTCATCAAGAAATTGCTAAGTTATGTCATTGCAAACTTGCCGTTAAACGTTTTTCGGAGGCATCGTATTCGGAGTGTTAAACACGCGAATGTATCGCAACGACCACAACCGAAAATAGCCCCCCAAAACCTACCTCGTCTGTCAGCCATCGAATCGAAGAACACCCACGGTGCATCCTGGCCGGAAGCGGCCTTCACAAATGCCACATAGTGGGACGTTTCGATGCACACCACGGCAAACAGTTCCATGAACAGCCGTGGCACCGGACAGTGTTCGGCCATAATTTTAAAGTCCTTCGGCACGGTCAATGGACTCGGTTTGTGAGTCTTCCGTTTCACGTGGGAATGTGCCGTTTCCAAGCAAGCCGTGCAGAGAGTCGTGCTCTCCAAAGTGGTTACTTCCTGCATCAATCCGAAACACTCGCGACACTCATGTTCCGCTAGCTTGCCGCAAATGAAGCACTGTCGAGGAGCTGAAATAGATGTTTTTTTGTAAGAGGTAACTGGTTAGAGGTTAGATTATTCAAAACAAGTTTTAACACTTACAATCTTCGATGATGTCAGTCACGTCCAGTACCTGTGACGGTAGTATTCGAGGGTACATTTTAAAGTTCTTTCCAAAACGTGGCATTTGTATGATGAGACAGGAGGGCACTTCCTTTAGCTTGATATTGGACGTCAAGAAACTTTGTTCGAACAGTTGCTGCACTGAGGGCAGCTTCAATTGGTCATCTTTTTCAACGAACAATTGATAGTAGAACGTGTCCAATCCGGAACTCAACTGTTTGATGGAATGAAAAATAGTAAGAAAATTGAATATATTTCATTTTATCGATCGAACCTTTAAAAAAGGATCTGCCCGTAAAATCTGAGCCAGCAGACTATTGAGAAACTCCTCCGGGTCCTTTTCTTCGCTGGTGAGACCAGTGACCGAACTCAATCTGTCCAATAACTGGCGTAACTTCATCACCCTATCAGCTCGAACAAAGTGATTCTTTCGCAATGGGTTGACTATCTCTTCGCGCAGTACCTTTTGGACCTCTTCATATTGGGGATTATCCTGTAATGTTCAACACGATCAATATATGGCGCTACTGTCAAAGCTTTCACTTCTCTAACCTCGGGTTCCCTGGGTCGGAATAATAGCGAGTCAAACACGCTCGTAAATGTAAACATTGAGAACAATGTTGCATCCAAATAACACGAATTGTGATGTCCTTGAATACCTCTAAACTTGCCACAAATAGATTCCAACTCAGTTTGTTGAAGGATTTCTGTACGAAATAAGAACATTTTTAATATGGAATTAAATCCAAATAAAAAACATCGACTCACTTAGTGGTGCCACGGCGCCCTCCACAATAGGGCAATCCACCTTGCCAAACATGGTGGTATCCAACGATTTGGATGTAGAAGCTACAATCTTGGGTGTAGCTGGGGACGCGGCACCAAAATCCTGGAACCGGCGATCTTGATTGCACTGTGCAGGGTAAACAAAGATGGCTCGCTTCGGCGGACACTTGAATAACCTGTAAAGAGACAACATAGGTTAAAACTAAAATTCTTTGGGAACCTGAACCTACATCTCATACTTGACACCGTTGTAAGTCCCGTCGGTGGCATGTACATTGGCATCGATCGGTTCGTCCTCCAGTTCCACACCGACCATCACGCGGGTGTTGCTACTGCTAGTGCCGGGGATGTGCAACGGGCCGATCCAACGGATCACGCCATACAATTCAGCCTTTTCTACATCAACCTCTACCATCGAGCCGACTTCAAAAATTGGATTGTCCGGAACTTCCTTCAACGGTGACGGTTGGATGGCAATATCCGAGCCCTCCGAAGGGGACGAGGCAATCGTGTGAGGTATATTGTTGCTATTGTCATACACTTGTGAGGATCCATCGTTCGGTTCTAAAAGTGACCAATCCAGAGCGTTGCCAGCGCCGGATGCAAAAATGGAACGGGAGAATGAATTAGTGATTCCGAAAAATCGATGGTAGTACAGATCCCACAGAAACATGACCGTAGATCTAATATGTTCTTGAAGGACCATTGATGGAACAGTATTAAAAACAATGGGAAAGAGTGAATCTTGTTGGGGGTTTTAGAACGGCTATCAATTTGAAACTCGTCACTCCACACTACGGATGCAAAATAAGATCAAACTGTGAGCAGGGTTGCCAAATTTAATTCTTGTTTTCATTTTATTTTTTTTATTTATGGACGAGGGGTTCCTTTTCCTTGTAAGGTGATCGGTAATGAAAAATTTACCACAAATTATTAAAATAATTGGTGAATTTTGAATTACTTAGTAATTTCCTAGTTAATTTCAATGTAATAAAAATATTTGTGGGTAATTTATGGGTAATGTCAGGAATTCCTACTGCTTGAAAAATACTTGGGTGATCTTAAAAATAAATAAAACAGTAATTTGAGTAATTCCATAAATATTTGCAATCTGGAATTATCATATTCCTTATTATTCTATGTAAATTTTAAGATTTTAGTTGCTTCAGATTTACTTTATTTTTAAATTAGTGAAAATCGAATTTAGATATTAAAAAAAAATGAAAAACTGGAAAAAAAATAAGAACCATATTATGCAACCAAATCAATGCGACTTTTTCATATTAGGGGCGATCCATTTATTATGTCCCTCCCCCTTTCGTTACGTTTTTCCTATACCTAATGCATTGCTTGTCACAAAATCATAAACCTCTCTCCCCCTCGCCGTCACCCCTCAGCACGATAATCGAGATTTTGATTGCCAATTCAAGCTGAACATTGCATTAGGTCCTAAGTAACATGGACAGATTCTCTTCGTTGACTTTCTCTTTATATCTCCACGGCCATCTTAAGACATTCCCAGGTATTTTCAGCACATGTATCGATAAAAGAAGCTTTTATCTAGCATCTAATACGACAAACACAACAAGAAACAGTTATGTGCTCATGGTATTAACGAAAGAGAAAGTCGACGAAGAGAATCGATCAATGTTACTTAGGACCTAATGCAATGTTCAGCTTGAAATGCCCAAATCCAAATCCTGGATCAACAATAGAAAAGGGCCCATCAGCATTTGTAAACAAACCGTTCCAAAGCGCATTCCTCACAAATCGAAGGCTGCCCACACCCCACACAAACCAACACCATCATCGTGTAGGTGAAAGTTTCTCCTATCCGATGATGGTGTTGGTTTTGGGAGTAAAGGGCTTTGGAACGGTTTGTTTACAAATGCTGATGGGCCCTTTTCTATTGTTGATCCAGAATCAAAACAAAAGCAACAGACGAGTCTTGCTATATTGAAATACAGTATTTACAGTAAAACTTTCAAATTCCGGTTTTTCAATGAAACTGTTTTAACTCAGTTTGAAATCTCGAGTAACATTTGAAATGGGCCTATGTCCAAAACGTAAACAAATCGGGTTTTGATACCATTCCTTAGCACTGCTTGATAGCTACCAATCGTGTAGGAAAGTTCCGCCCTAATAAAAATTGTATGGTTAATTTGCTTAACGACGTGTTCTGGGTATCATCCAAACCATTTGTGGAATAGTTCAATGATTTGGGTTATCGTTCGTTTATGGTTATTTTTTATTAGGGCGCATAATCGAGAAAAATCATTAAAAATAACTCGATTTTCGAAACGGCCGATCAACGCAATTTTTCGATTCATTAATAGGCCCGCACGCTAAAACGGCCAACCATTTATTTATTTCATTTCATTGATAAGCCTAGTGACGTAGAAGGGCCGATGATTGAAAAATTTCAAACCAAAGCTAGGCCCTACTGCTTGAGGCAGGGCCGATGATTTGTTTTGAATTTATTTGACGTTGCGAAAAGGCTTAGCAAAGGGCCTACCATTTATGATGACAAGCACAACGGCTTAACAAAAAGGGCCTATCCATTGAAAGATCACAAAAAAGGCTTATTAATTTATGAAATTATATTGTTATCGATTTTCATATAATTTTGAAAGCTTTTCGCATATTTTGGATGTTGTATACTGAGATACAGTTACTATTGTTATTGCGAACAATATAAATGCCTAAAATACTTCAATCTTCTTAAATATGAATTGAATAATGGCGGTCAACATTTAAAATTCATTTTCTGGTTTGTTTACGTTTTGGACATAGGCCCATTTCAAATGTTACTCTAGAAATATGAGTTTAACATCATTCCAGTTTTGTTTTTTGTTGTGCAGTTTATTTTTATTAATCGAGCTTGGATTTCATCACATTTCTCTAACAATTCCACCTTTGGAAAATTGTTAATCATTGAATAATTGAGTATTCCAAAGTAATTCCTAAAATTATTCAAGTAATCGTAGTAATTTCGGCAATCGAGAGTAATAAAGGTAATTTCAAAGTACTAAAGTAATTTTAATTAATTGAAAAATTATCAGAGTAATTTTCGGTAATCTGACTGGCACTGACCGTTACTTAACGCTGGTAGGAATCCCTCGAAATGTGACCAGAGACCAAAAGTGCGAGAGTCACGCAATACAAATAACCGGTGCGTTGAAGTTAAAATGCAATCACAAGTTATTTAAATTTAAAAGTATGAACGTTCAACATTCATCTAGTGATGGCCGATTTTCATTCGAATAATCGATTAACGAACCTAAAAGTAAAATATTTGTAATCGGTTATATCATGCCGATATAAGCATTTATTTCTCCAGATGATCATCACCGACCGTTTCAAACATGTGCTGCACTCTCATTGGTGGAAAAATGACAGCACAGCCCTATGGGGTTATACGCAATTGTGACGTATGACTACGTGGTCCTATACAATAAATCTTATTTGTTAACTGCAGCACGAGCTTGTGTTTTGTGTAGGAATAGGAACTTAAGCGGAGTTTTCTCTGTTTATCTTCTTTAGTATGACGCGCTTGACATAAATGGCCCACAGCGACTCACGAAGAGCTACTGAATCCGATCAATAGCGGTACGGCTTCTCTCTCCTTCTATGGCAGCAGGCAGCCTTTCGTTGTGTACTGTAGAACACCATCACTCACCAATATGTATGATGAATGAATGAATAAACACCGTTTGGTGAGACCGGATGGAATTTAACTTTGAAATCTGTTTTAGGGAAATCGGTTTTCGCAGGCAATCGGTGATAATTTTAATTATCATAGCAAAACTTACACATTCGTGCAATTTTCTATAGTCAGATTTTGAAAAATGATGGAGTCTTAAATTTAACAGATGCGTAGAAATATTTATGATCGATATGTGATAAAATTATTGAAATTGGTCCAGGGGCAGCTGAGTTATCAACGTTTAAAATCTTTCATAATTTTGTTACATGTCCCATTTTTGGTTTTCACCCCCTTATAGAAATCATAGACGTAGTCCTACGTCAAAAGTGCGCCAAATTTCACCTCTACCGAGGGGGCAGCAAAACCACAACATTACCTTGCATACGGGGGATATTCATTGGATGAAAGGGACCGTGAAAGAGGACACTAAAATAGAAGTTTTTCTTCCGACAGTTTCATCTTAGTATTCTTGTTTGGTACCATCAACAATCAATACGAAACTAACTATTTTAAATTGGCTCACTACTTGACTAGCCTATTGGTCCCAAGCAAACGATTAACGTAACCCATTTTAGTCGAAATTCTAGTACTACACTATGTTTGTTTTGATTCGCTATGAAAGTTTGACAGATACAATGAGGGGTTAGTGGATTTTGCTATGTTTCGAGGGGTGAATCGATTAGCTTGGGACCGAAGATAGTACCAAAAAGTTGAGCTCGTTTCTTTGGGACCTTCTGGTCTTAGAGTTACTATCCTTTCACTCCACTGAAAATTCCCATAAGAAACTGTCTATATTTGCTGGAAGAGCAAATTTTTCGACGGTGCCGTTAACGTCAATAACGGCTAGCAGCAACTGCTAGTCGTTTCGTGTCTGCCATCGGTGAAGATAAAAAAGAGATAGCATTATAACAGACAAACAGAGATAACACATTGAACACTTCTCACTGTAAAACATCGTCGCTAAAACATTGCCGCCATCTGTTGAGTACACTGTGGTGGGCCATACGCTGAACAGATGGCGGTAGTGTGTAAACGTCAAACGCAAGGTAATTAGGTTGTTTACGGGTATTGAAGTAAATGCATATTCTTTATCTGCATTAAAAATGGATCCGAAATCCAAAATTTCATCAATTTTGGTACACTGCAAATATTTTAAATAAGTACGATTACATTGACAAAAATCACCATCTTAGCACCCCTTGGTGGGACTTTGTATGGGAGTGAGCTGTCATCGAATAGATTCAGTGTCAACGATCAAAACTTTAAATCTTGATTTAAAAATCGAGATGAATATCTATGGGATCGATAAAAAAATATTGTTGTGCTCAGAAAACGAAGCTCTATCAGATGATGTACAAAAATCGGTATATTTTTCGAAGTTAAACAACTCAATTGACTATGAGCGCAACAGGTGGCGGTACTACCAACTACGATACTTTTAAATGGTCCGTTAAATGCTTGATCGATGAGTTGCGAGAGTTATGTCTGTTTGTCTGTGGCATTATTATACCCCCTCTTTCTAAGAAAACGAGGTGCAACGGAATCGTTTTTGCGTTGATTCAACTATCAGCTTCAATCGAGGCTTCAACTTGAAAGTGTATTCAGACTTGAGCGTACATTAGCGGAGCGGAGCAAAATTTGCGTTGGAATGAGAGACAACTAGTACTTTTCTCCTAGATTTTCTCCCTCTCGTACCTTCGCAAAATCTCTCTCCACGCTTGAAATATCGCTCAGATCTGAATACACCTTTACACGTTGTGGATAATCTCGCAATATCAAAGAAGCTTGTAAAATCAATATCAAGCATTATAGTTTGCTCCAATATCACACGTGATAATGAGACCGTATGAGAGCGGAAAAATATCAATTTTGATCATACCATCACTGGCATTGGTAAAAATATTGCTAAACCTTTAATTAAAAATTAAATTAATACGTCAAACTTGCTCGGTTTTTCTCCAGATTTTTGAGGTTTTCCACGAAAAAAACATGAGACAAATTAACTGATCGTTGAGTCCCTGCACTTTCTGCGATTATGAGTAAACTATACTCAAATTTGGGTCGTTTTCATTCGCCGTGTATTGTTCCATCAAACGCTAACTTGAAAGCACCTATTAATCTAAGAGGATGAGGAGACCGAGGAGGAGACAATACGGGGGCGAAAACGAACCACTTTTCTGTCAAAAGCGAACCAGCTCCCCTAATAAATAAATACCATAAACGAACTGTATCCCGGATGGGTAAACTATCCCACAAATGGTTTGGATGATAACCCGAACACGTCGTTAAGCTCTCTTTTATGGTTATTTTTATTAGGGTCGTGATTGGCCGATTTCAAGTGCGTAAGATAGAGATAGAGATAGAAATATAGATAAAGGGGTATACACGGAGAAAAAATACTACCCAAAATTTAAGTTCTTTTTACTTAATATTGACTTCAGCCTCTCACTTGCACTCGTTATTGTTGTCAAAAAAGGAACGAGAGATTCGACCCAACGATATAGTTCAGCCCAATAAGCTACTTTTGAGTAAATTGCATATTCTCAAATTTGCGTGAATTAAACTTAATTTTGGGTAGAATATACTTAAGAGTAGGTATTTTTTTTGCTGGTGTTAAATGGAAACTACTATATGCGATTTACTTAAATTTGGGTTATTGGGCTGAACCCCGGAATTGAGGGAAAAGTACTTAATTTTGGGTTGTTTTTCATCTCCGTGTACACGGTAAGAAAAAAGTACCCAACGTACCCAAAGCACCCAGTTCACTTTTACCTACTTTTGACTAGTTTGTCTCCTTTTCTCCTACACAGAAACTAAATCCATTGGCAAAAATACTATATTGATGGTTTAAATTAAATACTCCCACCAATAGATTTGTGCAGAAACGAAATTCATTTAATTTTACTATTTTTTCTATCAAAACTCTTATGCCTTTTGAGTAAGCATAGTAGTTTTGACATAATGGTAGTAAATTTGATAATATTTTTAGTCAACTATACTGAAATCATGGTAGATTTAACGGCATTAAGCATAGTTATACTGAAAATAAGTGTTTTCTGCAAAATAGTATTCCTAACTATGGTCTTTGCTTCAGTGTACTAATGTTGTCAAAAACGAAGGAGCAAAACCACCCAACAGGGGTAGTAAAGTGTGGGAACCCAACGTTGAGTATAATCATATTTACCTACTGTTGGGTACAACTAACTTACTTTTGGTTAAAAAGCCAGTGGAAAATTCCATACGAACTGCACACAAGTAAATGAAAATTACTTTGACCCGCTTTACCTAATTTTGGGTTCCTGCACTATAGTGCCGAGATGAGTGAAAAGAACTTAATTTTGGGTTCTTTTTTCTAACCGTGTAAGAAGCCAGTTGTCTCCTCTTCCTCTTAGCTATTAATGGATAAAAATAGCCATTTTTAAGATAAATGGCTTAAGGTGATTTCTTGTAGAGTCCACAAATGGCAACCACGTAGTCTTCGAATTTTCAATTACATACTGCTCGGAAATTATTGCCCCATTTCATCTGAAATTGCTTGAAGTCTTCATGTATGCTGCAGTACAGCAAACGTGAAGTAACAGTTTCATTGAAGCTGATATTTGTGCACTTAAAGTTTCGAAGTGGTTACGAGAATAAGGATCTCACAGCGAAACACCTTAAGTCATTAATGGGTATTTTATACTTAACGCTTGGGAAATCGAATAGGTTAAAGGCGTAGCACGATAACGAATCATAATTTGTGCTTAAGAAATGCATACCTCATGCCTATCGAATTCATAAATGTTTTATGAACTCAAAATGTCTTATGGATGTCTCAAGATTATTTTGTCTCAGTGTTCTCTAATGTCTGTATATGTTGATCATAAGTGCAAACACCAAGCTGAAACTAATATTTGAAAGCTTGATGTTTAATAAATATTATCAGTTAAAATTAGGCAAATCAAGCATAACTTTTCAAAAGGACGTAAGTCGCAAAAATAAACAAATCGATATTTTGCATCTAACCGAATATAAAATACATGCTTTTCCTACGAGTTAATGAAAAACAATGTTTGAAATTGTAATGCATTATGGAAAATATATTTAATGAACGCCCTATGTGACCTTCTTTCATTGTTTTTAAAATGGTGGTGATACACCCTTTTATTGTCAACATGACTTAACTGTTAAAATTGGATGATAACACAAAAACTGCAGATACGCTTACAGTGAAGCGTCGTATGTGAAAAAACAAAGCAACCACTATCAATCAGCAAATGCGTCAAGTTTGTATGTTTGTTTTTGTATTTCCGGGAGCAACATGTTTATTATTTCAAAAATATTCTAATAAAATTGCACTTTCATCTTGACTTTAATATTGAACTTCACATACCAATCTGACCAGCGCTTTCTTAATACGAAAAACACAAAACGTATAACATCTGACAGCAGATAATGCGGTGACCCTCTCATCTCCGCTTTTAACATCGATTATTTCACAACTCTGGGTAGTTATGTAAATAAACCAACCAACCGACATTTCCTCAATGCTTTTTGAGCTGCGGACGTATCTTCACTGCAAAAAAAAAACCGGTGTATCTGATTTGACGTATGTGAAAACCCTTCTGTCAAATAGACGAATCATGCAGGGTGTATGTAACAATCAAGGTGTGATGCCAACAAATCAATCAGGGTGTATGTGAGTAGTACACAAGTAAAAGGTGTATGATTTTGTTTTATCAAAAGTCTTGTCCGTGTTTGCAAAACTCGACATTTTTCACAATTCTCTTAAACGGTATCCCTTTATCCAGCTAATAGCTCAAACAGATTTTAAAAAATAGCATTAACTTTTAAATAGCATTTAATAATCTCATATGGACATTGCTATCCAATGTTTCTCATTTCCTATCCAATGTAACATACGTCCTTTTGAAAAGTTATGCTTGAAATGTACTCTTATACTTGTAAGCCATTCTAGCAGGTAATCATCTTCGTATTCGTTGATACAAAAAGTAAATCGGATAAACATCGAACTGGTCATAAATAGGCACTGTCCAACTTATAATATCGTTTGCTACCGCGGAGATCAAATTTTCAAAGGAAAAGCAATGTTCAAAAAGCGCTTTAGTCTTCATTAGGTTTGTTTTACACACAGATTTATTGGTTTAGAAAAAATCGTCCACAAATATCCTAAGTCAATGCTAACCTTCGTAATCAAGCTGTTCTGGGTCATTGCCCCAGTCAAAAAGGTCCAGCACAGTCACCGGGATGTTGTCCAAAATGTCCTGATCGACGAAGTCCGGAACCATTTTTTTTATCGGTATGCGCTACTTTTGCGAAATAGTTACCTAACTTCTAGTTTGTTTTTCTGACTTATTGTTCTCAACAAAGAAAATGCATAGAAAATGATTCACACCACATGAACAGACCACTCTTACGTATTATTTACGAACAGTGATTTATTTTAAATGCACATTCAACACGCTTCAAGGCGGACACAATGATTTGAACCACTTTTTCTTTCCATGAACAGGCTAGTCACAACGAACGAAATCATAAACTGATTGCAAGAAACCTCCAGTTAGGCGCATATTTTCCGCTTCTGTTTTATTTATTTTTTACTATATTAAGTCGCAATATTTGAAGCACAAACCGAAATGTAAGGAAACTGCAAGCTAATGCGGTGGCAACGCAAGAATCACTATACGCTAATTACGGACAAAATGTGTCGGATTGGGAAAGATCGTTTCGAATGGGCAGCTATTTTTAGTCCCACAATTCGCCGCCCGGTGTATAGACGAATACTGGTGCGTTGCGTCGCGCACTCACGCAGTCACTATCGTTCTTTTTCATTAATTTCGTTTCGGATCACTCTCGGGAGAGGGATGTTATTTTCTTTATCTCGAAACATGCTCGTCTTCGAAAATATGGTCACTCAAAGAGAAGAAACTTGAAAATGTAAAGAAGGGAAGTTTTGTGCGCATGACGATCCTTATTAAAAGGGGTTTTTCTTGGATGATATAATTTCGATTATTCGAAAACACTGACATCTGGCGATAGAAATACAATTATTTACCAATTAGATAGATAAAAAATAGTTAGTTGAGAAATCCCGGTAAAAGAGATCATATGATGTGTGATCACTCCAAATTACTACCATTGAACTGGTTTTACTCACATGGCCCTAAGTTCCCGGCAAGGTGACAGATAATCTTAGTTAAACTGATTATGTAAAATGAATTTTAAACATGCATTTTATTTACTGTACATCATTTCCGTACTCGTCCCATTCAGGACGCAATTTTGCTATTTTTTAATTTGACAGAACCACCAGCACAAAATAGTCGAGGTACACTGGCAATATACTGGAGTTGGTAAGTTGCCCCCAGGTTGCATGGTCCATACAAACCGAAACATGTTCTGGCCATATCTCCGGAACCAGCTGACCGATTCCAACAATATTCAAACGCGTTCTATGGGATTTATACCTTTCATTTGGTGGTTGTTGTGACAAATTCGGTTCAGTGTTTGCCAAAAACAAGACTTATTTCCTAAAACCCATCTTTTTTGATCTTGTTCCAGCCTTATCTCCGAAACAGAATAACCTATTCTATAAAAAAAAATCGTAGATAGGAAAATGATCTGACAATTTTTAAAAGATTTATAGATTTTTAGAAATTTATAGCCCAAAAAGTTCCGCAATATTGGATTTCCGCTAGATTACCATAAATCATGAAAATTTCATCATACGCTACGAGGTGGGAGGGGTTTAAAGTTGGTTAAACATATGTTACGTCAATTATGGATGGTCCCTAAATGTATGGCAAGTACAATCATACTCAATGCGCCGGGAAGTCGAGAAATTTTCCAACTTGAAAAAATCCTTGACCGGTGGGCACCGAACCCAGCTCTTGCTTTGTAGCTACACCTTTGCTGAGCTAAGGGAAGAGTATCTTTTATGGCAAAATTCCCCGTTTAAGCAGTTCAATTCACTGCCAGTAAATTTATTACAATCGTATGAGAATAGTTCCTCATAATCTCTGCTAGTTATCCAATATTTTGCCTAGTCATCATCATGCATTTGTTATTGATTTCAATCTTTATTTCTCTTGTATGTATGCATGCGCTGCTATTTTATCGAGCACAGCTGTATAAGACCTTTGAAGTCTCTTTGAATGTATCCTTACTCTTAACAAAATGTATTGAGTGAGTGAAAAAGGTTCTGCAATTGCGTTATTTTCTTCGACGTATTTATTAGGTATAGACTTATGAAAATGTCCATACAAGGGGAGGGAATTTATGAAGAGTAAGAATCTCACAACCTTCATTAAGGTGGTGGGGTGTGTAAACAAACATAGTAATACTCACTTGCCATCGTAGCCACGTCAACCATGCTCTTTTGCTCTCGTTTGCGGACTCCACCTTCGCCCGGTTTGGAGCTGGCCAAATGGCTGATTGGATT
Organism: Ochlerotatus camptorhynchus; assembly: GCF_037179485.1. Classification (NCBI taxonomy): domain Eukaryota; kingdom Metazoa; phylum Arthropoda; class Insecta; order Diptera; family Culicidae; genus Ochlerotatus; species Ochlerotatus camptorhynchus. The sequence goes on from NW_027041082.1 coordinate 44,427, forward strand.
CAGTGATTTGTTCCGCTCGTACCTGCCCAACAATTGGTTACTACTGGTGCTGTTGCTGCTGCTACTGCTATAACCACCACCGCCAGCACTGGCCATTCCGTTCCTACCGATGTGACTCGGTGGAGTTTGAGTTTTCTTATCGCTATTCAATAATGTTGCAGCTTCACCCGCAGCAGATGGCCAATCGGCTCCCAGAACATCCTTAAGATCTACATCGTTTGACTCTGCTTCGGCTAGGGTTGCCGGTGGATCCACAATTATCACATTGCCTGCATCACTCGTCGCTTCATTGATATCAGCGTTGTCAATAACTATAATATCACGACCCTCGTAGTTAAGAAAAGTACCCGCCTTCGAAGACTTCTTGCGCGTTTTGGAATGTTTTAGTGTACTACTGTTGGAGCTGTTCTGCGAGCTTCTGCCAGAACGATAGCTGTCCTCCGTTTGACTGCTATCGATAAACCGCAGGTCCTCAGTCATTCGATCATGCGGGTGATTATTGATTATGCGGCTAGAGCTTCCTGTACTGCTACTGCTGTCCTGTTTCGACAGATTGGGACTCGATACTGACGCAGCCATTCTTTTTTGTTGCTTATTATCCATCAGGTTCCGCTCAACTAGCGGCGTCAAATCGGCCGAGTTACGATTGTTCCCCACAGGATCTGGAGTAAACGATCGTGTGTACCTGTCGTCTCGTGAGTCACTACCCGCTTTTGGAATTTCTGTTAAACGCTTGGCTTTCTGTCGTATTTTGGAATTCAAATCTTTAGCTCCGCATAATAGACCTTCTAGTATATTTTTCTTGGAATGTTTGTTAACAATGGAATGGTCCAAATCTTCAAAATCGATCCAATTTGCCGCAAGTATTAGTGCCAATTTAGGGGGTACATTCATATACGTTGACACATAGATGAGATCATCTTGTTGAGGGGATTCACCACTATCGAGGTTCTGTAACGATCAATGTTTGCATTATTATCGCTGGTGACACATACGATACATGGTTTTGTGCTGGGACTTCAAGGAAAGCTACAGATCTGGAACGATTAGCATGTAAACCCTTCAAAGTCTGCTACTTTCAAAATTTGTAATATGGCAACAAGATGAATGATTTTGATTTTTGAATAGATTGTTGTCACGATTAAATATTAGGTTATTATAGAACGATAATATGTATAGCCAATTGCAAAATTAAATTCTAATTCTGTACAAACACTATCTTTAAGCGAATTTAGAAACTCAAAACAATTAAAGTACTGTTCTAACCAATAGGCAAGCATACTAGATAGACTTAAGAATAAGAGCAGAAATAACCATCACATTACCAGTAACTCCAAGCCAAAGTAGTAACCTGGACCTATTTCGGAAACTGGTCCACGATATCTAATTATGCAATCATACGTCTCCATTGGTCGACAGAATGCTTTTCCGGAAACCTTCACTATTTGATCCTCACGCAAATGCTTGACTTTTATGAGCCGACCAGGTTGCTTCACGAATTTCAACCGTTCTTGGGGATCCAGTATGGCAATAACAAACGGCCACACATCATCCGGAACCGGTTGATACTGTGATGTTTGGCACTGCAGCACGATTGGGTTGCTCGTATCATCTGGATTGTAGAAGTCCTTGATGCGAACAACGGCCAGCCTTGACGAGGTTTGTTCGATGATCTGCAACATCATACCGACATCAACCTCAACGGTATTGTTGCCATTGCTTTCTTCGTAGAAAGCTCCTCCCGCGGGGAGCAATTTTGCTTTGAATTTTTCCGTGCTCACTGCAAAAACGGCCGTCATCTTGATAGCAATCGATTACCATGGAACATCAATTTATAAAAAGCGGCAGCCTAGTAGTTCTCGTACATTAGTTTGTTTTCTGCTGACTAATGACTAGTCTTCTTTTCCTCTCGTTTGGTTTCTTTCGTTTCCTGAACGTAAAAATCTGTTTGTATGCAAACAAAATCACTGCCTCTTTTGACAGCCAGAGTCGAATGTTGAAATACTGATGTAAATAAAAATAAAAAATAAGTGTTACGAACAACACACGCACACAACACAAACTGCGAGTTCACACAACGCATGCTAGTGTGGGTGTAATCGTGAAACAACCAGAGCTGCCAGATACACTTGTAATTTACCAAGTAGAAGAAACTTGGCTGAATATCCGGACGGATTTGAGATTTCAAGCTGAATAATGCATTAAGTCTCAAGTGACATTGATCGATTCTCTTCATCGACTTTCTCTTTCGTTAGTTACTTGGGTGCTGAACCGTTTCTTGTCGTGTTTGCTCGAAATTAACTGGGAATGTCTCAACATGGCCGTGAGGATGCAAAGAGAAAATCGACGAAGATGTCAATGTTATTTAGGACTTAATGCATTGGATGTGGGTGTTACTTTTTTTGTTAACAATAACTTCAATCACCGATTTCTTGCGAAAAAAGCTCAATCGCAAACTAACAACACAATCAGGTAGGGGAGTGATTCTTGAAGCAGTACTGGTAGTTTTTTTTTTTTTTTTTTTTTTGTGGAACCGAGCATTTATTCGCGATAAATTGGTGATTGACCCGCATAAATAAGTACCATTACTTGACCTTACCGAAAATGGTTAAAAATGGTTTATAATCCCTGCTAAACTTTAACTGAAATAGTTATGGAACTTTACATGAACGTTTGTGTGGTAAAATTTTAACCTTATGTATTATGGTTTTTTGGAAGTGGCTCTTACAAATAATGGGTTGTTAAGAACCATTACCATTCCAAATTCTTGTTTTCTCCATACATTTTTGGAAAAGGAATTATATTAGAATCTTTTTATTTATAATTTTATAACTTTAATGGTAATGGTTATGGTAGTCAGTAAGGTAAGGTCACGGATGGTTTTGTAGCATCGATCAAGTTTATGTGGAATATATCGCGAATTGGTTGCCTGTAAATTAATGATTACCAATTCACGATATAGTCCACGTAAAATAAACATACAAAACCACCCATGGACCTTACCGACGATAATACAAAACCATCCATGGACTTTACTGACAACCATAACCATTACCATTAAAGTTATCAAACCATAAATAAAAAGGTTCTAATATAGTTCTTCCGATAATGTTTGGAGAAAACAACTATTTTGAATGGAAATGATTCTTACCAACCTATTATCTGTAAGGTCCACTTCCAAAAAACCATAACACAAAAGGTTAAAACTTTATCACACAAACGTTCATGTTAAGTTCCATAACCATTTCAGTTAAAGTTTAGCAGGGATTATAAACAATATTTAACCATTTTCGGTAAGGTCAAGTTATGGTTCGCGTTTATGAAGGGAAGCAATCGTTTTCAAAAATACACTAAAATCACAAATCAGTCCATCCGGTCAATCAATTCTCGCACAATGAAAATGGCACAAAAGGTTTTGTAAACAAAAGTTGTAAGACCTTTTACACGTGAACCGAAGTACGCCCACACAAACCAAAAACATCGTCGGGTAGAGAAAATTCTCCCCTTTCCGACAGTGGTGTTGGTTTGCGTGGGTGTTCTTCAGTTCGCGTGGAAAGGGTACAAGATTTGTTTACAAAAACGAGTCCGAGTTACGACTTCCAACGTCAAAGTTTCTACTAGCGACATAGGAATTTCAATTGTTTTACTATACTTTGTATATAATATTATTAGAATTTATTAATGAATGAACCAACTGTGCTAGATAATGTTGAGTAGAAAACAAACGACATTACAATCTCGAAGAAACTTTCGTTTGCATGTAAATTGAATGTTAATCATCACAAAAACAACATTCAGTTACGCCAAGCCTTCCAGCAACCCTGGATGTTTTTTTTTTCTGTTTCGTTGCTCAGTTAGACGTACACGCACACCTTTAAGCGGAAATGGGAAATCGATTATTTATCAATGGTGAAGAAAAAACTTGATAGCGAAAAAATCCAGATAAAGTTGGCAAAATTTCATTTCCGCATTTTGAACCACGTTAGTCATGCTAACTATTTGATGTATGAGCACATAAGCAAAATTAAATTAAACAGATTCTTCTTTCACATTCACTAAAAATAGTAACTTCATCTCTAAAATAACAATATTGCTTCGTGTTCATCATATAGGTCAGCACTGAATACTTTCCAGAAATTAAATTCTAAAACAATAGAATACAAATTAACACGACGATAGATAGATTCTAAGAGAACGAAAAGAAACTTTCAGCTTCAACTACATTTTGATATGGAATTGAAAATAAATTACTGTCAAACAAGAGAAAAAGTATTTCATGCCAATTTTTACTAGAAAATAATGATTGTCCAGATCCATTGGTAACTGGCTACCTTACACCGAATGATTCTCCGTTTGATGGTAAATTGCGTCGCAATACTCAAGTTATTCAGGTATCGGGTTAGTTTTAGCTGTTTTCACACTGTTTTGCAATCACTTGCGATAAGATTTTCCGGACACCAATCACCCACCGAGGTGTACGAAAAGTATTGTTAGCAGCAGTGCCATCTGCGATCGAGAGAACAGAAAACGCGACACGGACAACCACTCCACGCGAATGAAAGTTTATGAATGGAAATCATTACCGAAAAGGACACGAATCCATTCGCACTTGCTTTGGTGTGTACGTATATAGTTGAATGTTTACGAATGTGATGGGAATGTGTGCGTGACCCTTTGACATTATGCTGCCGACCAAACGCAAAGGGCGTATTTTCGTCTAGTTCATCACATTTAGAATATGTTGCATTAGTTCATAGCAAACGATCCCTAATAAAAATAACCATAAAAGAGAGCTTAACGACATGTTCGGGGTATCATCCAAACCATTTGTGGGATAGTTTACCCATCCGGGATACAGTTCGTTTATGGTATTTGTTTATTAAGGTAACCTTCTGCGAGTTGAGTTACTAGTCATAAAACGTTACACGCAACGTTCGATAAAACCATAGAGGTAACTCTAAGACCACTGGGTCCTGAAGAAAATCATTATTATTTTTGGCTCACTCAGTACCAGAACAACAGTCCCAAGCAGTCCCAAGCTATTTCACTCACCCCTGCATGTTCTGCATGAATCCACACACCCCTGATGTTATCTGTCAAACTTTCATAGCGAATCAAAACAAACATAGTGTAGTAATAGAATTTCAACTAGAATAGGGTACGTTAATCGTTTGCTTGGGACCAATAGGCTACTAAAGTGGTGAGCCAATTTAAAATCGTTAGTTTCGTATTGATTGTTGGTATAACGGTACAACCAACAATCAATACGAAACTAACGATTTTAAATTGGCTCACCACTTTAGTAGCCTATTGGTCCCAAGCAAACGATTAACGTACCCTATTCTAGTTGAAATTCTATTACTACACTATGTTTGTTTTGATTCGCTATGAAAGTTTGACAGATAACATCAGGGGTGTGTGGATTCATGGAGAACATGCAGGGGTGAGTGAAATAGCTTGGGACTGCTTGGGACCGTTGTTCTGGTACTGAGTGAGCCAAAAATAATAATGATTTTCTTTGGGACCTACTAGTCTTAGAGTTACCTCTATGGTACAACCAACAATCAATACGAAACTAACGATTTTAAATTGGCTCACTACTTGACTAGCCTATTGGTCCCAAGCAAATCGATTAACGTACCCCATTCTAGTATAAATTCTAGTACTACACTATGTTTGTTTTGATTCGCTATGAAAGTTTGACAGATAAAATGAGGGGTTAGTGGATTTTCCTATGTTTCGAGGGGTGAATCGATTAGCTTGGGACCGAAGATAGTACCAACAATCAATACGAAACTAACGATTTTAAATTGGCTCACCACTTTAGTAGCCTATTGGTCCCAAGCAAACGATTAACGTACCCTATTCTAGTTGAAATTCTATTACTACACTATGTTTGTTTTGATTCGCTATGAAAGTTTGACAGATAACATCAGGGGTGTGTGGATTCATGCAAAACATGCAGGGGTGAGTGAAATAGCTTGGGACTGCTTGGGACCGTTGTTCTGGTACTGAGTGAGCCAAAAATAATAATGATTTTCTTCGGGACCCAGTGGTCTTAGAGTTACCTCTATGATAGTACCAGAGCTGAGCCAAAAAGTTGAGCTCGTTTCTTCGGGACCTTCTGGTCTTAGAGTTACCTCTATGATTGAACCCAGCCCTGCTGGGGTGAGAGGTAATCACGCTTACCACGACACCACCTGCGCCGCTATGTCAACTTTCATAGCGAATCAAAACAAACATTGTGTAGTACTAGAATTTATACTAGAATGGGGTACGTTAATCGATTTGCTTGGGACCAATACGCTAGTAAAGTAGTGAGCCAATTTAAAATCGTTAGTTTCCACCGGTTGGTATAACCATAGAGGTAACTCTAAGACTAGAAGGTCCCGAAATAACGTGCTCAACTTTTTGGCTCAGCTCTGGTACTCTCTTCGGTCCCAAGCTAATCGATTCACCCCTCGAAACATAGGAAAAACCAATAACCCCTCATTTTATCTGTCAAACTTTCATAGCGAATCAAAACAAACATTGCGTAGTACTAGAATTTCAACTAGAATGGGGTACGTTAATCGTTTGCTTGGGACCAATAGGCTAGTCAAGCAGTGAGCCAATTTAAAATCGTTAGTTTCGTATTGATTGTTGGTATAACCATAGAGGTAACTCTAAGACCACTGGGTCCCGAAGAAAATCATTATTATTTTTGGCTCACTCAGTACCAGAACAACGGTCCCAAGCAGTCCCAAGCTATTTCACTCACCCCTGCATGTTCTGCATGAATCCACACACCCCTGATGTTATCTGTCAAACTTTCATAGCGAATCAAAACAAACATAGTGTAGTAATAGAATTTCAACTAGAATAGGGTACGTTAATCGTTTGCTTGGGACCAATAGGCTACTAAAGTGGTGAGCCAATTTAAAATCGTTAGTTTCGTATTGATTGTTGGTACAACGGTGTATTTTATATGTCTGTACAAGGTCTAAGGGAAGCGCATACAAAACTAGAAATTTTTGGAATATTCCTGAAATTCTTGGAAATTTTTAAAGTTCATCGAAAATTCTTGGAAGTACCTGCAAAAAATTAATGGAACTGCTCTGAAGGTCCCTTGTCATCCTTCAAGTAATCTGAATATCCGTAAAAATAATTAAATTGCCCAAAAAACTCAAAACTTCTGTGAACTTTCCTGAGGATCTCAGAACTGCAGTTTTCGGAAATTCTCTGAGCTGAACTAAACTGAGATTCATTGACCATCTCTGATGTTTTCGAAGCCATCTGGAAGTCTGCGCAATTCTTATGAAGTTCTTCTCCTGAAGAAGTTCCCTGAACATTTCTGAATTTCTGTAAAATTCCCAAAATATGTTCGAAGCTTTTTAATTTTTCATGAGTTGTCTTCACTTTCCTGAAATTCCCAGAACTCTCAAAGTTTTTCGAAATTTTCATGGAATTCATGGAGCAGTCCATAATTAGACGAAACTGGACCTTGCACATCTTCAAACTTCCCCTAAATACTGTCTGAAATTATTGGGAGTGCCCTTAAGATCTTGCAGTATGTCAGATGATATTTTTTTTTTTTTTTTATTTCTTTATTAAGGAGACTTTCAGCCTTTGGCTGGTTCGTCTCCGCCAGTCAGATGATATCTGGACCTCGGTTGTCTGACATCTTGGAATTTCTATAAAGTATTCATTTGTTTTTCTCAAGTTCTGTGAACTTCAGTGAAGTGTTCATGACTTCCCTGAATTTATTAGAACTACTCAAAAGTTCCAGCCATTTCCTTGAAGCTGATTGAATCGCTTTGAAGTTATCGAAGCTTCCATGAAGTGACCGAAGTTATATAGAAGTTCTCAGATCTTACCTTAGCATGCCGCAGTCTGTTCATGAATCTTCCCCGAAATCCTTGATAGATGCTTTCATTCCTCGGATTTGCTTTGAAGTTCCTAAAAATGTTCTCTAATCTTTCCTGAAGTTGGATCGAGTGATGTGCGTTGTTCGAGTATCGGGGACACTCTCGAGTCCCTTTGAATCTCGAAGGAGGTTACGGCAAGATGATGGACGTTCGTGTCTGCTATTTAGCATCGCGGTAGAAAGTGTGATAGGCACGGGTAGCACGACGAAATGGAGGTGGTCGATGAGCTCGTGTATTTGGGTCCACTGGTGACCGCCGAAAATTATACCAGCAGAGAAATTCAAAGACGCATTATGGCACGGAATCGTGCCTACTTTGGACTCTGGAGGGTTTTATATATTCACTTTTACGGTTTCAAATAACTTTAGATGCAAAAGGGTATTTAAAAGTATTACTTTATATTTCTCACTTGCAATAACACTGGAAGAAGATTATTTGCCTCCGCTTACAGCTGCGGCTCAAGTTCGAATGAACTGGATTTATTCTGTCTCTGAAAAGAGAATCTTGTAGTACAGTATCTCTTTAATCATCGAATACACTCTTAATGTTATTTAATCGAAACTGGGTTACTACAATTCTCCCCTTTTTAGAAAATTAATACATAATTGATTTTATAACATATTTCAGACTTCAATTTATACATTCAAATATTTCAATAACTTCAAATTATTGCTACTCTTCGACATCGTTTACGTATTACGACTGTTTTGCGATTGTTTACTTTTCTGTATCATTTAATAGCTTTTGTTGGCTGAATCACCCCTGGATCTCGTCAGGATAGGACTTCGTATCTGCACATGACGCTTCTTCGCTAGATGAACATCTTCTGGCACCATAGGAACATCCGGGAAACCTAAGAAGTCTTCCTCGTCAGAAACACTTCTGTGTCTCTTCTTGGATGCCGGCATGCCCATGGATACGAATACTTTCGATTGTCGGCGAGGCGTGTGCGCCATCTTCAGCTGGTTCCTATGAGCAGTTAGCTTGTGACCACTCAATGATATCTGAAAGATATTTTTAGAAAACTTTTTAATAAATTTAGCTTCCAACCATCTAGGCAAATCTTTTTTATCAAATTTTTTATAAAACAGCTTATCCCCTGCCACTAGCTTATCAAAATCATCCGGAAGAGCTATTGTTTTACCCGATGTTTCATTATCAGTGTTTAACGGTAATAAATCATTTGTATCCTTATACAAATTATTTTTGTAATTATTCCGTGGATTAATCAAATCCAGCAGCATCTTTGGCTTGTACAAAAACACTCTTTCTGAAGGGAACTTCCCTTCCGTACCAAGACAACTATTTCTATAGTTGATTAAAAAAAGATTCAATCGGTCTTCTATATTTAAAGACCTTGTCTTCTCATCAAACAGGAATTTTTTTAAAACATCCTTGATGACTCTCACCATCCATTCCGCTTGACCATTGCTTGCTGGGTTGTATGGTGGACTTTTAAGAACTTTGATTCCTTGGCGCTCTAAGAATTTAATAAACTCTATAGATTGAAATGGAGGACCTCCATCTGTTACTACCACATCTGGTAGACCAAAACGAGCAAAAACAGGAATGAATTTTTGAATTACCGCTTTAGCATTTGTCCCATACCGCATCCATTCTACCTCAAGCCATTTAGAATGACTGTCCACTATTAGCAGAAAGGTTTTCTTATCAAAATAAAAGAAATCAGCGTGTAATCTACTAAACGGACGGTTTGTTGGTATCCATGTCTCAGTAGATTTCACCTTTGGCACTACTTCCATTTTAGCGCAAGTATCACATCCTTTAACAAACTCTTCTATTTCAGCATTAAGACCTGGCCAGTATATTGTCCTTCTAGCCAATTGCTTCATTTTAATCATTCCACTGTGATTAGCGTGCAGTAGCTTGAGCACAGCGAGTTTCATTTTTTCAGGTACAACCACCCTGTTCTCCATTAAAAGAATGCCATCAACTATCTGCAATTTTTCTTTCAGCGCGAAAAAATTCTTAAATTGCTTCGGTACATTTTTCGGCCAATGATTTGATACAAACCTCACTAGTTCTATCAAACACTTGTCTTTTTTAGTTTCTTCCAATATCAACGAAAAATCTAGTGGAAAATCATTTGAAAAGTTCAAACTATTTATATTTTCTTGATCTATTCCACTAGGAATTTTCTGATCGAGGGGAAAACGACTGCAAAAATCGGCATTTCCCATTCTTGAACCAGGTCGATACTCAATTTCAAAATTATAAATAGAGAGCTCCATTATGTATCTTTGTAATCGTGTTACAAAAACAGAATGTTTGCCCTCTTTCCCAAAAATTCCTAGCAGAGGCTTGTGGTCAGTAACCACTGTGAATTTTTGACCGAAAAGAAATTTATGAAACTTTTTAATTACACAAACAAGTGCCAACGCTTCTAAGAGCAATATCGGATACTTTTTCTGTGCTGTGTTCAACGAAAAAGAGGTGAAACATATTGGTTTTTCTATACCATCCACTGTTTGAGCCAATACGCCTCCTAAACCATAGGACGACGCATCAGTTACCACAACTAAAGGTTTGGTTGGATCATAAAAATCAAGTATGTTAGCTGATAACAAACTCTGTTTACTCTGTTGGAATGCTTCATCACATGCTTCTGTCACATGCATTTTTCTTCAAAAGATTGTATAGACACCTTAGTTTAGATGACATATTTGGAATGAATTTATTGTAATAATTAATAAGACCAAGATAAGCTTTCAACTCATTTTCATTCTGTGGTGTTTTAGCTTTTTCAATTGTTAAAAGTTTTTCTCGAGAAGGCAATAAACCATCTTTTGTGATCATATGTCCTAAATACTGTAGAGATTCAACGAAAAATTTACACTTTTTGAAATTAACACGAACATTTGCATTAGCAAGCCTTTCAAGTACTTGTACTAATTTGTCATAACATTCTTTTATTGTTTTACCTGCAACCAGGACGTCATCGAGATAAGAGCAGACACCTTCAAGTCCTTTCAGAACTTGGTCCATGACTTGCTGGAACATAGCCGCACTTGATGTCGCACCTTGCGGTAAACGATTAAATGTGTATAGACCTTTAACAGTGTTAATTACAACATATTTCTTTGAACGATCCGATAGCTCGAGCTGCGTATATGCTCCTGTTAGATCCAAAGAACAGAATACTTTGCATCCTGCTAACGATGCAAAAATATCCTGAGCGAGTGGAAGAGGATAAGTGTCAGGAATTAAAACTTTATTCAAAGAGACTTTGCAGTCAATTACCATGCGTATATCTCCGTCTTTTTTCAAAATTGCGATAACAGGCGAAGCCCATTCACTAGCCTTGATAGCTGTTATAACTCCTTGTTGCTCAAGCATGTCCAGATGATTCAAAAACTTCTCCTTTAGCTTGTATGGTACCTGGTATGCACGTTTAAAAATTGGTTGCTCTGACTTGAAAGTAAGATCAGCCTTGAACCCTGAAATAGGTTCGCAAAAATCCTTACTAAATACTTTAAAATATTTTTGTTTTATGTTAACTATTGCATTTTCACGAAATGTGTCAAAGCCCAAATGGTTAATAACTCCAGGGTTCAGGAAGTGTAACTTCCATTCTGGATAGAAGCTCTCCATCCAGTCTCTTCCCAAAAGAGGGGTAAAATCAGATTCGGTATTCAAAATTACAAGTTTTTCCAAACTACTACGTCCGTTAAGACTGACCTTTACCAGAAGCTGTCCAGCAACGGCAAGCTTAGAACCGTTAACTACCACCAATTTCTTGTTACATTTTGTCAAAACAACAGAATCAAAAAGTTTTCTATACAACGTCTTACTGATCACAGCAACTGCTGACCCTGTGTCAATTTCCATCATCAACCTACGACCTTGAATTATGACCTCTACTAAACATGGTTCGCTCACGTTGCTGTTACTTCCAATTTTCATGCAATTAATATCTGATTCGTCACTAGAGTTGTTTATGCTTATTCTGTTGAATTTGTCAAATGGTACTTCGTCAGTAGAGTCTACCTGTTTTACGAATTTCACCGAATTTTTGTTTAAAAACCAACAATTTTTCCTAATATGTCCTATGCGTTTGCAATAATTACAAACTGCATTGCTGTGTCCATTCCAGTCATGTTTACCTCGCTTGAACGCATTGTTCCTGTCCCCACTTCCAGATCGACTTCCATCACGATCCTGACTTCTACTTCTTGAACGGAATCTACTGCTTCGCTGCTCTGAACGTCTATAAACGCGGTGATTATTTCTTTGACCTAAACGGTGCCTAACCGACAAAATAGCTCCTGTGTCGTTCGGATCAACAATTTCTCTGGTTCTCTGGCTTGCAACTTCATCGCTAATGATTAACTTTTCTACTGCTTCAACCGTTATTTCGTCTTCCATCAATATTTTACGCTGAAGTTTTTTATCACGAAGACCAATAATGAGTCTATCTCTAACAGCTTCATCCTTGAACTCCTTGAAGTTGCAACTTTCTGCTAATAGTTTTATTGCGAGAACAAAATTTTCAGCGCTTTCGGTTGGTCCTTGAAACTTAGTGTAAAATTTGTATCTGTGCATAACCATAATAAAAATTGTATGGTTAATTTGCTTAACGACGTGTTCTGGGTATCATCCAAACCATTTGTGGAATAGTTCAATGATTTGGGTTATCATTCGTTTATGGTTATTTTTTATTAGGGAAGTGCAGGTTCAGTCTTATCAAAACGACACTTCAATTTTTGAATCATTTCATCAAAATCCAACTCATTTACATCTTTTTTTGGAAATAGCAATTTGATCTCGTCAAAGACATCATCACCACTAAGGGAAATAAACCACTGCTTTTTCTCTTCCGCTTTAACTTTGTTTAATTTACACATTATCTCAAATCGCTCTATATAATTGCAAAATGATTTACCAACATGAAAATGATCAATTGTTCCGATCATACCAGGAACTGACATTTTGTTTACAATCTATCTGCGAATGGAATGTGAAAAAGGCTATTACTCACGTTTTCTGTTGTTCACTATTCACTGAATCTCACCCTCAACCTACGAGAAGCGCTCTGCTCAAGGTTCAACTGTTTTGTTCACGCCAGACGTTCTCCGATGATCTACACACTCTCACTGCTTGTTTTGAACAATCCGCCGTCCGTTCACTCGCGCTGGAGATGACACTCCGTTCGGTGAAATTATTTGTTCCTCCTTTCCACTAATCGACGTAAAAAACCATGCACTTCTTTCTTGCTCTCCGTATAAACTTCACGTTTCCACTTTGCAATTAAGTTGTTTGCTGCTACTGATTTCTTGTTTACTGCTATTGATCCACAAGTGTTCTCTCGACTTGTCTCAACAACCGGACCGATTGTCTGACACTCTCGCTACTTGGTTACTCACTCTTACGATTCGGTAACTCACGAGATTCCGTAGCTCTCTTCTCTCGTTGATTTTTCTCTCGGAAAATTTGTTATACTCACGTCGAGAAACGTCTCTCGCCTTCTCTTGTACACTAGGAGACAAAAGAAAACGACTCTGTGACGGGGACTGTGAAAGAAAATTCAAAATGGAGATTAGTAATTGTGAAGAGGACAATGAACGGTGAATTTGGAATTTATTTCACAAAACCAATATGCGCACAAATATTTCACTACAAGAAAATCCTTATTTTCCTGAACTCGTTCGATGCTAACACCTTCACGGCTTTGAATATGCTCAACAGCTACTCTAGCAAAATTTGCTTACAAGTGCACTGTCTGCTACGACGTAACTTACCCTAGCTCACTCTGGAAACTTTCCGTCTGAGCCTGTTTTCGGTGGATTCGTTTCACTTTCTCGTCGCCACTTTTATATATTCACTTTTACGGTTTCAAATAACGTTAGATGCAAAAGGGTATTTAAAAGTATTACTTTATATTTCTCACTTGCAATAACACTGGAAGAAGATTATTTGCCTCCGCTTACAGCTGCGGCTCAAGTTCGAATGAACTGGATTTATTCTGTCTCTGAAAAGAGAATCTTTTAGTACAGTATCTCTTTAATCATCGAATACACTCTTAATGTTATTTAATCGAAACTGGGTTACTACAGAGGGGGCTCCGGTCGAATAAAATTCGCCGCCGCACGAAGTCGACTATCTACAAGACGCTTATTAGACCGGTGGTCTATGCTGGACTATGCTCGTAGAGGACCAACGCGCCTTTCGTGTTTTCGAACATAAGGTGTTGCCGAGGGTGTTACGTACCATCTACGATGGAGTGCAGATGGATGACGGAATGTGGATGAGGCGAATGAACCACGAATTGCACCAGCTGCTGGGAGAACCATCGATAGTTCACTTTGCAAAAATTGGGTGACTACGGTGGGCTGGGCACGTCGTAAGAATGTCGCACGACGACCCAGTGAAAATGCGAAAGCGACCCAACAGGAACAAGAAGAAGAGGCGTGCAGCGGGCAAGGTGGATCGACCAAGAAGAAGGCGACCTGCGAACCCCTCGCAGACTACCTACGAGGCTGGCGTAGTGTGGCCATGGAGTAGAGTTCAGACGAATATACTTTTTATCCGTATGAACATAAACTCGTCAGTAGGATGAAAATCATCAACGTTAGCCACTGAGGGTGATCAGGATATTTGAGCGAATGGCCTTCCATTAATTTGGCTAAAAACTGTTTTGTTAAATTATGGAATAATAAGATATTATGATAATATTTTATTTGTGTAAGCAACAAGAAAAGAATCGGAAGTTTGTGTTTGACACATAATAGCTGCCAAATTGTCGCAATAAGCTATTTTGTCCTTCATCTTACCCATTCTTCGCGAAGAGGCGATCAGAAAATCGTTTATTGTGACTCTGTCGAAGCTAAATTTGCATGTTTTATGTGTCAAACACAAACTTTACAATTTTTTCTTAATACTTACACATACACAATATCATCATAATATCTTATTATTCCATAATTTTTAGCAAAAATGAATGGAAGGCACCCTGCGAATGACTACAGAAAAAAACGTCGTAATGTATATGGGATTTCGGATACATAACAAAACATGCGCCATCGATCTGATTTAATTCATTATGTATATGTTTATTCAATAAAAGCTACCGTAGAAAATCAAATATGTTTGTTTACCACAAAAATATCTTAAAACTAATTAACCAGTGTTATATTTGTATTTTTATACAAAGGCAATTTCAAATAGAGTAAATGTTTTCATCAACAACTGCCACTAAACGGAAAACTTTATACAAGTAGCAAAAAAACCAACTTCAAAAATGTTTTTAATGATAAATTTAGTCGTTTGCACGGTTTCTATGTAGATGTATTTACAAGTTTAAAAATTTCAGCCGGACTCCATCCAACATCGCGGCCTATTTTTCATGTCAGCACTCTTGTCTCTTTTTACAAAAAAAAATCAGTTCTTACTTAAATTAATCCTCCTCCTCGTGTAATCGATCCTATAAATTTAAGAAATACATTTTTATATAGCTATATGATACTTCGAAGGGGGGAAAAACTTCAAAAAGATTGAATAAACTAGGCTAAAAACTACACCTATCAATCTAACGTTCAAGGTACTTTTTGATTTTTTTTTTGTCTGTTTTGAAAATTTGTTCATTGTTTATTGCTTGTTCAATTATTATAGGATGACTGAAAAGCTGCGAATCGATATTAGACGTATGCTAAAGGCCATGTAAAGAATTTTTATTGGAAACGTTCTTATATACAAAAAAGTCTAATGCAAGGCATTGCCGTCATTATTAGCTGCAAGTCAACTAACAGTCTTTTCTCTGTGGATGTAAGCTAATTGGTTTACACTTGTTTTCAATTAAATGCATTCGGTCATGTAAGCTATGTTTGTCTGTATGCGATCAAGTCTGGCGTTGTTCATTGGATTTCTAATTTTGCATATTTGTTTAATTCAATCAAAAATATCACGTTTTCTGTTTTTAATCACATTTACCGAGTGAGGTGTGTGTTTCTTCCAACGGAGGAGCTTCTTCCAGGCTCGATTTAGCTATAGTTTAAAGCGGATTTAATTAACTACTGCTGTTTGTGTTCACAGTTCGAAAATCGAACATGCGCTCACAGCGAAGGCATCTCAGGTTTGTTGTGGCAATAACGTATTTTCCATCATATTTATGTCAAACATAAACAATCGAGTTTACATGCATTTTTTCTTCTTCTCGCGCTGACGCTTTTCTCAAGCTTTGGTTTACCTTTACACCGTATAGGAGCAGAGTGCAATGTGGAATTTAATGGTATGAAACACACAGAAGATTGGGATTGACTTGCCATCAACACGTATAAATAGTAATCATCATCATCATCGTCATCATCAACAACATTCCGTTCGTCGAGGTCCGCTTTTCCCCTTGCGTTATTCTTTCGTCTTCATTTTACTATTTTTGCTTGCCCATATTGTTGTACACTTGTTTCGTGCGATCGCCCCTATAATAGGACTGTTATATACACGTTATTAGCATACACTTTCACGCACAGATGTTTTCGATTGATATTTGAATTGGCTGTCTTTACATCAGCTTAAACGGCTGGATCTTGCGTGCGTGGTGCTTTTCGTTAGTGTGTTGATCGCAGCAAACTTTTTTTTTTAACTAATTAGGTGCACACCTACTAGCAAGCATGAACGGCTAATTTCGGTGAAAGTAATAAATCTTGGGTTCGTTGTAATCTATATTGAACTACACTAAACGTTCGCTAAGTGAAAGACTTTCAACTGAAATGTCTTTTAACTGAAATTTCGACATTTATAAGTCAAAATTGTGCGATATCCAAATGTCAAGAACTTTTCCACAAATGGTTTGGATTATACCCAGAACACGTCGTTAAGCAAAATAACCATAACAATTTCAATAGGGCCGTAGCGTGGGTAGATCACATTTTCGTGGTACCGTGGGTAGATCACCTTTTCGTGTAAGATCTACCACCGAATCCTCGTCCTGACTGCTTCAAACTAGGGGAACCGGATTTTTCAGTAATCAAAGGAACGCATCTTAGTCCTTGTTACTTTCTATGCCTTGATGATAGTGACAATACTCGGCTTTGTCCACCGAGGATGAACTTGGATTTTCCACGTACTGCCACAGGACCAGCTCTCAATCAAGAGTGGACGTTATATTTGAATTCCCCCCCATGATTAATCCAAATGTTTAAAGTTTCACTGTATAGTTTTGGGCTTGATTGATTAAGTCTGTCGGAAGTTTGAAACATTTCAGCACAGACAAACAGACATAACTGTTAGAAGAAATTTTTTCAAAAATATCGTCAAGCGTATTTTGCATGCGCACTAGCACCATCTATCATCCACATTCCCAAGCAATGTTTTGCAACCGGAGCATCTCTCGTGCATGCAATTTTTTCACTAGTTGCTTTTCCCTCGTTCTGTCAACGCGTCAGCTGTGTTGAATAAAGAGATGTGACTATTCTTACTTATTCAAACTCCGACTAAATTGCTCAAGTCCTTATTCAGGGAAAAGCTGGGATAGACACAAGTGGCACTTTTAGGAAGTCCATCCAGCTTCTTGGCTTCGCCGATGACATCAACATCATGGCACGGAACTTTGAGACGATGGCGGAAACGTTCATCAGACTGAAGGCTGAAGCACAGAGAACAGATGTTGAGGCTCGAACAATATTTCTGTAAAAACTTGTGTAAAGATTCCTTTTCAACTTAAGCGCTACTAACGGCGACATCCCCACTTAAAAACTCTCTTTGACAACCTGAAGGCGCTGGCGTTACGCAAATTACACTAGACACTAAGTGCTGGTAGCGCCAAGTGGCAATTATCAACAGAAAATTTATCGATACTAGCGCTAAATTGGTCGAAAGTGGAAAATTTATAGGGGAAATCAGGAGCTGCTAGCGCCACGTAACGGCGATGTTCCCACTTATTTTACACAAGTTTCTGACCGAAGTTGGACGTCTGTTCTCTGTGGCTAAAGCTAGGCAGATTGGAGTTCCCTAAAAAAATGGTATGGTTATTTTGCTTAACGACGTGTTCAGGGTGTCATCCAAACCATTTGTGGAATAGTTCAATCATTTGGGCTATCGTTCAGGTATGGTATTTTTATTAGGGTTGCCATTAACGCATCGAAGACCAAATACATGAGAGGAGGAGAAGGTTCTAGGGAAGACAATGTTAGCCTCCAACCGATCAAATTTGAACGTTTACACGTCAAACGTAGAGTCGGTGTATAATGAGTCACGCCAAGAGTGAAGCCAAGTCTACCTATTGAACTGTCAAACCGGCTACCTATCGTGCAAAGTAAACAAGCATTACGATGCTATGAAAGGTCCACGACAGGTATTGCAATTAAATATAAAATATAATCGAAGAAATGATCATAAACACGCAGTGAGCATAACATTTATCATGCGATACGTTTTGTAATGGCCAGTAATGACAATTTCTACTGTTTTTCGTTAAGATAAATTGACAAAATCACTAATTTAATGATGTACTACACTGCCGCTATTCGCATAACAGTCCCATGTCGATTTTTATCGATTTTGTTTTTTTCGCGTGAATAAGCTTAACTTTACCTGCAGTTGAAGAAGAACTGATAAAATAGTAGACTTTGTTCCTGAAATAAACAAAAACAAACCCCACTTGTTTTGTCCCATATTGAAAATATTCGCATAACAGTCACGCTTATGTCCGCTCGATATGCTGTGAAAAAATAAGTTGGAATAAAGGCTTTTTTTCATCAAATTATCGTATCTTATCACAGTTAGAGACCTCGAACTCGTGTCGTTACGTATTTTGATTTGTTTCATTGGGTGTACAAACGAAATGGATAGTGTGAGAGGAGACATACTAGGTGACAATTGTCACCTCACCGGTGACTGAGAGACAAGACTCGAAAAATAAGTCTGAGTGTGATGCTATTTTTAGAAAGTGGAAATTAATACAAATAGCATTTAAAACAAAGCATGTTAAACTTAAATTTGATTTTATTTCGAAGAATTTATGTATGTGATTCGAAGTTAACAACAGCGTTCAGTTATGTTCCATTCCGTTCAGGGAGATTAATCCAAAATTGCTTTTGGTCATCTTTAATGACGGGCAAAATTGCATTCAGCAGCGCCTGCTTGCGATCAGTACATATGCCGACCGGATCAGTTCGACGTGTAAGGATGCTTTCAATAACAAAATCACTATCAGTGACCGTCTTCAGCTGTTTCTTGGAAAGGATGCAGCAAGTTCTCATTTCTTAGCTGTCATCCACTGAGCTGCTGAAGTTCATCTCGTAACTGCCTTTCTTTAGAATGATTTTCCTTATGCTCTTTATATACGGGCGTGGCTTACAGTGATTCAATGTGTACTGAGAAACTGTCAACTTCATCTCGAAGAAATCGTTAGCTGCCATATCCATCGCAAGAACATACTTCTTCGCTTTCTGGACCACATCGCTAAACTCTGGGAACGTTGATGTAGGTGGACCATGACGCATGGCTTTCTCAACAGCCGCGTGAAAACTGTCGGCTGCCATAAACGTATGGCCAGACTTGAAAAACTTGAGCAGAACTTCCTTCGTATTGAGCAAGAGAATTAAATAAAGGAATAAATTCCAATTCTTGTTCTGGCTGGAGCAGTTGTCCAACCAGAACGTAACCTTTTCTATTCCGTTACACCACATCATAACTTTGTTAAAACAGCTCGTTATGTCATCCGCCGACCTCCCAGAGGTAGACTCGTACCAGACACACGGAATAACCGGAAATTCCTTGGCATAGCTACCGACTGGTGCGAATGTTTCATTAAAAGCCAGCACACGCTGAGTGAATACAATCGACTGCAAACCTTCCAGACGAGGAAGTTGGATGACCTGTGATAAGAAAACAAATGTTAAAAGATTAATTTGTATAATTTTCTTTATAAAAAATCACCTTTTGGAGGTCCACAGCAAATTTCGTCGAATTTCGTCTCCATCATTTCGATAAACTGATCGTGAAAGTGTTGCCAACCGTAAATGTTCAACATGCGACTTACAAGCAGAACATACAGTGAGGAAACGATCTTCTTTCGCGTGTCCATGTGAACTCTGATGTAATGCCGCAGTAACAAAAACCTCACATTGCTCGTGACTAAGTTTTACGAGTGAAATGTTCATTCGCGACATTACTTTAGAATAAAACAAGTAGTTAACTTTTAAGGCAGATGGAAGGTACACGGTAAAAAAAAGTACCCAAAAGTAAGTTCTTTTCACTCATCTCGGCACTATAGTGCAGGAACCCAAAAGTAGGTAAAACTGACCAAAGTAGTTTTCATTTACTTGTGTGCAATTTGTATGGAATTTTCCACTAGCTTTCTACCCAATAGTAAGTTAGTTGTACCCAAAAGTAGGTAAATATGATTATACTCAACGTTGAGCTCCCACACTTTACTACCCCTGTTGGGTGGTTTTGCTCCTCCGTTTTTGACAACATTAGAAGGCGAAAAGGAGACAAACTAGTCAAAAGCAGGTAAAAGTGAACTGACCGTTGGGTGCTTTTTTCTAACCGTGTAGTAACGATTCGGTGCGTGCACTGAAACAAAGATAATAGTTAGGAATACTATTTTGCAGAAAACACTTATTTTCAGTATAACTACGCTTAATACCGTTAAATCTACCATGATTTCAGTATAGTTGACTATAAATATAATAAAATTTACTACCATTCTGTCAAAACTACTATGCTGACTCAAACGGTATAGTAATTTTGATAGAAAAATTAGTCAAATTAAATGAATTTCGTTTCTGCACAAATCTATTGGTGGGAGTATTTAATTTAAACCATCAATATAGTATTTTTGCCAATGGATTTTGTTTCTGTGTGTGCTCGTCGGTAGTGTGACACAGTCGGGTTGTAAGAAAGGATGTGCGATTTCACAGATTCCCGTTTGGCTTGACATCTTTCATATTTCCCACGCTTAGTAGGTTTCGGTTACAATACTATTTACCCGCAGTTGTCTCCATAGCCAATAGTATTCAAAAAGAATTTTCGACAAACACGCACATCAGCTCCATTCATCAAACGGATGGATAAAATATAGGTGGATCTTTTTTTTTATCGTTCGCTGTGGTTTGGTTCTTGTGTTGGAGTGGCACTGGGCTTCGGTGTACATTTTCCCTGATGTAAAGGGTTTGATTGGTTTTATCCAGCTTCCAGAACTGGTCATGAACATTGAGCCGCTCGTCCTTCGATACAATCTGGTCACAATTTCTCCGGCATCCACATTTTACGATAAGCAATTTGTGAGCCAGGCGGCGATTTTTCGCATTACTTGCATTCTGTATTTCTTTTTTGGTTCGTTTCCGCTTTCTGTTCTCAATTTAAAAAAAAAAAAAACTTCCGTCGGAATCCTCCAACTCTTCCTCTTCGCTGTTTGAAGTATGCTCTGTGTTCTCCATAGTGTCTTTATCAAGTTTTTGAATCCCGTCTGCGCCATATTTGTCCAAAAGAAACTTTTTAAATGATGAAGGATCACCAGCTGGTTCAACATGAAATCCGATGAATTCATCGTCAGAAGTTTCCGTCTCACTACCGTATGCTTGCAATAATTGCAATGCAGACATTTTAAAAGTGTTACACTACTGTAAACACACTCAAGTATTGCTTTTCAGCTCGTAAGATGAACACAATAACATAACAAGTAAAATGATCGACTACAACAACTCACTTGTCAAACTGAAGGCACTAGAGCAATAGACTGGCGGATGCGAATTCTATGCATCCAAATCAATTGTCGAACCGTAAATAAGTGTTGCTGATATTTATTATTCGTACATTACGTGATGTGTACATGTGAAGTCCATAAATTATGTCACGCCACATGGCCAATTTTTAAACCCCCTTTACCTAGGTGTCAAGTTTTTTTGCGTGAACATTTTTTTTTTGTGTAGAATGTCATGGCTTCCAAAACCCCTCCCCCTAAAATCGTGACATAATCAATGGTCGTTCCCTCTGATGTAAACATTACACAAAAGATAGAGCACGATTGTATTCTCTTTCATTTTGTTTGCATCCGCCAAGCTATTTATTTTAGGTTTGCATATCACACTGTTCACAACGAGACTGGTATGCGAATATTTTGCTGATCAAATCAAAAATTATTTGCATGTCAGTCCTATTGATATTTTGTTCAGATACATCGATCATCCAGAATTTTTTCATTAGAATTCGATAGAACTTGTTTATTTTAACAGAAATATTGCGAACATACGATTAAAAGTAACATACGGAAGCGAAATAAAGGAAAACTGATTAAATATTTCAATTGTCTTTTTCTCAACTTGCTGTTTTTCGCCATGGGACTGTTATGCGAATAGCGGCAGTACAGTCGTTACTATTTTTCCTCGCTAGAAGTCATTTGAAGTGGATGCAGAAGTCCTCTGTTGCCAAGTGAAAAGAAAGGGAATCTTTCGAAAACCGTGATGCGAGTTCAACTGTTTTTCTCTTGGCGTGACTCATTATACACCGACTCTAGTCAAACGACACAACCCAAACGTCAAATCATATGTTCCCTACCAAAAACTTAGCCAGATTGTGACGGCCATAA
Source organism: Ochlerotatus camptorhynchus (assembly GCF_037179485.1). Lineage (NCBI taxonomy): Eukaryota > Metazoa > Arthropoda > Insecta > Diptera > Culicidae > Ochlerotatus > Ochlerotatus camptorhynchus. The sequence continues at coordinate 66,882 of NW_027041082.1, forward strand.
GCGCTCGTAAAATACTGGATAAGCTACTCGAGTTTAGCGTACACTAGAATAGGGTGTTTGCCGTGTTTGCAATTAGCGTGTTTCCATTTAACGGAAACACACACACATGTGAAAAAGGTGTAGTCGATTCCGCTATTCTGACACCTACAAGTAACAAGTTGGTTTTTTTTAATTAGCGCCGAAATCACAGTTTCACCTTCAGCGTTCCCTTTATAAATTGCGGTGTGTATTTCGGTGAACTAAGAGGAAAGTTAAGTTTGTCGGTGAGTTAAGTTCCAACGTACGGACTTTTAGTTTGAAATTCGCCGCCGCACGACGTTGACTATCTACAAGACGCTGATTAGACCGGTGGTTCTCCACCGACAAACCGACATGAATGACCATAGAAAAAACAATAAAAATTCTGACCAAAGCACACTACTGACATCTGGCTCCGTGTTCACAGGAAATATTTAGCAAAGTCACGAACCCTCATGCAAAAGTTATGAATTGGTTCGTGTTTGATCTATTCTGGATAAATTATTTTTATCTAGATCAAAAAATTCTATGGATTTGACAGTTCGGATCACTGCACATTTAAATCGGCCGTTTACGATTTTCGGGCACAAGTCAAAATTAAGTGTCATGTCAGTTTGTCGGTGGGTTCTCTACGGCCACGAGACCTGGACTATGCTTGTGGAGGACCAACCGAACGGAAGGTGCTGCGTACCATCTACGCTGGAGTGCAGATGGATGACGGAACGTGGAGGAGGCGAATGAACCGCGAATTGCACCAACTGTTGGGACAACCATCCATCGTCCACACTGGAAAAATTGGGCAAAGTTACAAGAAGAGGTTGTGAAATATGTGTTTGACTCATAAAACCTGTTAGTTTCGCTTTCAGAAAGTGACAATCAGCGATTTAACGATTACTGAGCATTCACTCAGAGTGAGCGCTCACGAATCTTAAAATCGATTATTGTGACGCTCTGAAAGCAATATTGACAGGTTTTATGAGTCAAACACCTACTTCACAATCTTCTCTTGTAACATACAAGTAAAATTATTATTATAACATCTAATGTATTCATAATTCCGAAAAACTATTTTTATAGGCAGTGCGTGGAAGTAACCATGTGTTTAGGCACTAGGCTTTCGCATTGATTTGTCTGACACGATTCAGGTCGGATCTAGACTCCATAACCCATAGTCACCAGAAAATGATCCGGCTATATCTCCGGAACCATTTGACCGATTCCAAAAATTCAATACTATTCATTTGGCGTTTCTTGGAATTAAAAAAAAAAATCTCAGGTGAATTGCAAGGCAATAGTATTAGCAGTAGTAGTTATAGGTAGAATTCCAAAGTACTTCTAAGGAGAATTGTATAGGGATTGTGATTAGAATTCATGGACAATTTTATGAGGAATTCCAACATAACTTGGTGAACAATTTTAACGAAATTTTGAGTAAAATTCAAAGGGAATTCTGATGATAATTCTTAACAACAATTCCAAGGAAATACTGACAAGATTTCCAAAAGCATTCTGACATATGGATTCCAAGTGAATCCTGTTAACAATACAAAGGGAATCTGAATCTGAGCATAGAAGTCATTTTTTTTTAACTTTCACTCCGCATTTTCGTGTAACGGGTAATTTTGGCCGGTGTTCTGTGACCTTTATATTGAATATTGTCAATCAACGCAAGTTCATTGGTCACCCTGCATTCAACAGTAGCTACTTCCAACGATCGTCATTTTCAAAGCTTTGTTATTCTAAAGGCCGGTTTAAGATTCAACTCACTTGACCTACGAAAGGAAACCTGATCGATGTCAAGTCAATTGAACGCCGACTACCTGATCGGGGATGCGTTGAATCAACTCACTTCAACCGTATATTTTGACTAAAGAGCCTGAATTTATAAAGAGACGACATCTTATCCATTTGACAGGTCTTCTGCTCGATTGGAATGACTGTTCCTATGACTTTGACAGAAAATCGATTGTTCCAATTTTGACATGTCGCCTCTTTATAAATTTAGGCTCTTTAATTTTGACCTTAACGAATTAAGCTCTGCTGCACAGTTCTCTAATCCCGTCCTTCAAGTGTGATGTTGATGACGATGATGACGACTCCTCGGTATCACTTGGCAAACCCATTTCAATTCTCGTTTAAAAAAAAAAAACCCGATTCTAATCCTATTATCATCAGTCTAACGATAACATTTTCTTCTAGGAAAACTATACGCCGACTCCAGATTTATTGTGATTTTCAATATGAAAATTAATAACCGCACTTACTCAGTTGTAGTTGATGGGATGACATATGGACGGGTTGGGCGGTTGGTAAACGACCTTCTGTATCATCTCTCCGCCGCCTCCAGTATGGGAACCGGTGTTGTTGTTCCCATTCGGACTCAGCTCTCCCGTTTGATGGTGATGGTACTGTTGCTGCTGCTGTAACTGCTGCTGCTGCTTTTGCCGGTACTTAGTGGAGTATTTGTAGAAATCGGACATCTCGAACGGTTTGGTAACTTCCTTGTAGGGCTGTATTTTGCCCTGTTGGACAACGGTTACGTTTTTCGGCGATTCCGTTTGAATGTCGGGCGTGGAATGGATTCCGGATGCGGATCCCGTAGTGGTTATTGTCGAGGGAGTAGGAGAAACGGACGATTGCGGTCTTAGTGTAGGGGATGTGAGCGTGTTGGAAGAGGATGCCGATAGGGTTGGGGAGATTAGAAGGTCAGGATGTCGGGACGATAGGTTATTTTGCGGAGGAGCTTCCTGGCATTGATAGTAATGGGGTGGGAGGTTGTGATTTTCCCGATCGTAGTACTGAGGCGAATGTGGAATAAGATCCAAATGCTGCTGCTGTTGCTGCCGTTGTTGGTGCATTGCATGGGAGTAGTGACTTTGATGTTTCGGTGGTTGAGGAGGGGACCGAAGAAGCTTCTGCTGTAGTAATTGTTGTTGCTGCTGCTGTTGTTGTTGTTGTTGTTGTTGTTGTTCTAGCAGATAGGCTTGATGTTTCTGTTCTTCCAGCTGTCTTATCCGATGCTGTTGCTGTTGACGTTGTTGTTCCAAGATTTGCTGTTGTTTTTGCTGATAGTATCGCATTTGCTGGGGTGACAAAAGCAAAGGCGATGAAGGTGATGATAAACCGTAGTTGCTGCTGGTATTGATATGCAACGGAGTTTGTAGAGTTGAATGCGATTGCGAATGATGATGAGGAGGCGGTGGTGGCGGTGGTTCGGGATACGCCGGAAGTGAGGGAGGATTGGCCATCGACGAAGGAAGGGTTTTGTGCTTAACGACTGGACTATCCAACGAAGTTTCCCGCCAAACCTTCTCTCGTTTCTTGTGTTCACTGGATCCGGAGGTAACGGAAATTGTATCAGGTTGAATCGATTCATCTGATTGTTGCCGTTGTTGCTGTTGCTGCTGCTGCTGTTGTTTGTTGATAAAATCAAAGTTTCCCATTGAATTACTTTTGGTGGGAGCAGCGTACGCGTGTTGACTTAGTTTGGACCGGGAAAGTTTCATACTACCTCCTCCTTGTTTCCGATCCAGACTTGAGAAACGGTTGTCGACTGAACACCAAACCTTTTCTCCTGTTTCGAGCATCATCCAATATCCTCCGAGACCGGCTGCTCCTTCCTGCTGCTGATCGTAATTGAAGCCAGGAGGCAGTTTCGGGCAGAAGTTCTGGTCACTCATAGAGGTTGAAGGAACCAGTAGTGGAGGAGGCGGTGGAGGAGGCTGCAGCCTTGAGATCATTTTGACATCATACACAAATGCTTGTCCGGCAACCGTTGATGATCCACTAGCTGGAGGTGAAAGTACGTAACCAGGACTTGTGCCGTGGGAATGATGACCCGGAGGAGGACTGTAACTATGGAGCTGCTGTTGAATCAATTTATTCAATCGATGAGGACCACCACTCTGCAGCTGCTGTTGTGACTGTGCCTGGTAATGCTGATGTGGGTGAGAATGATGATGATGTCCACTACCGCTACTCACGGGCGACAGCTTCGCCGTATCTCCCGAAGCACCCGTTAGGTCATAACTTATCATTCCACTAAAGCTATCGTGCCGGACGCGATGTCTAAGCATACTCAGTTGAGAGACCATCGCTGCCGAGGCAGCAGGAGTCATACTTTGTGAACCGGATGGCATAACCGACAGTGTTCCCGAGTGGATCGAATAGGGCGAGATTTGCTGCGAGTGATAATGGCCTGGATGCTGCTGAACTGGAATTTGCACTAAAAGCTGCTGTTGCTGTTGATGTTGTTGTTTTGGAGCCGAACCAATTGAACTATTTAGGTTGCTGGAATGGTTTGACGATGCATTCGATTTCACCGAGTTCCTCCGCTCCGACACATTCATCATCATCATGCTGCTGCTGTTGCTGTTCGATCGAAACCGATTAAAGTTACTGCTTTTATGAATGTCTATATCGTCCCTCGTTGCAGGAGGAGATTTTTGCTGCTCAGCAGCTTGTTGCTGACGTTTTTTCAGTACGCTTAAATTTTGATTGATTGCTAATAGTTTCTGCTGAGCAGTTTCATAATTTTGCTTGTGTGTCCTTCGAACCGACTTAGATTGAGAGGTATCATTAGCTAATCGGAGCGATGCCTCCGATATCTGCTGCTGTATTTGCTTTTCCAAAAGAAGCTTATTGATGTCGTCTTCTTTATTGTTCAACAGATTTTCCGGCAGCTTGAAGCTGGTACCAATCTTCCGTCTCAAGGTGGGTGCCGCTCCATTTTGATCTTGACTTCCAATGCCAGCACTGAAATCACTCGGATACATTCCAATAAGTTGAGCCTCTTCTCGTTTGATTTGCTGCAACTGGGCGTACTTTTCGTTGAGCCTTTTTTCCAGCTCAGCTTTGCGAGCTTTGAGCTGATCATATTTACAAGGGCTTTTGGTGGCGCCATCGTCCTTGGTCCCTACACTCTTCAAGCTGGAAGGACTTCCTTTCTGAATGTCGACCACTGCTGCTCCAACACCTGCCTTGGAGGTAGTTGCCTGTTGTTGATGGGGCGGATTGCCAAAGTATGGTTGCTTCACCTTAGCATCCCCCATGTTTAGTTTCTTCTTGTTCTTCAGCTTTTGCTCTTGTTTGCACTCACATCGAACAGCACTGCCGCAAACGGGTACTAATGCTTCTGTGAATCATCATCGTCGTCGCCGCCGTCGTCATGAGGAGTGCAGCCACCAGAAAAGACCTTCTATTGAAACTCACTGATTATAATTAATGCAATTCGCGCGCGCTCTCACTTCTCATAACAACGAAACACACATATTGGAACGGTACGGTACACTACTGACTGTTGGCTTTGGGTCTTCTTCAAGTACGTACACTCAAATCTTCTCTCTTCGCGATGCTTCTGATTCGCTTAGTAGCTGCTGGCAGTCAACCGATACACTTTTGTTTTTTTTTTCAGATTAGATAAGCCTTGTACTATTATTTCCACACTCATATGATACTGCCTTTGTTGCTACACTTCTTTTATTTTTCTTCTTCATAGACGTTGATCTTATCTCTGGGTTCAAAAGGTGAAAAGTCGACGTTGTCAGATGCACACAATAAACAGTAAAATTAAGAGGATGTTGCACAAACAGTACTGCTAAACTTTAGACATGCTTATATTTTCAATATTTCTGTGCACAGTAGTTCTTAATTTGCATCTATATGCGTTCTGGTCATTGAAAAATTCTGGACTGCAGTTTATTACTGAATCGTTATAATTTCAAAATATTTACCTACTTTGAAACATCTTCGAAAGTTTTGACGTTCCACACGTACCTAAATAATATACATTAGGCTTTAATTTAATTAAAACAATCCAAAATCCTTCGATTACCAGCCAACCATTTTCGTTGCTTCGTCACCATCATTCCGCGATGATTCACGTTACGGTTTCCACTAACTGTATGTCGACGCTTTTCCAAAAAATTCCCTCACAGGCAATCCATCCGTCTGCGCGATATCATTCGTTGTGCATAAGCAGCTATTAGATAGCCAAGTACTTGTGTGATGTGATGGGTAGGTGGAGGGCCGCTGATGTGTTACCCCATCGCCATTAGCCATTCATCGCTCACTAGGCTATTACTGGCGTTGTTGTTGTTGCTCCTGTTGGTTGAGGGCTGGCGTAAAGGAAACGATGTAGGAAAAGGGCCAAGCCCCGAGTGTGCAGGGGCCGTTCGTTCACAACAATTTCATTCAAACACCAACACAAATGGACACTAACCGTACGCCCAACATATTTTTGCTGACGATGACTGTACGCCTCTCTTTCACTCGAATGGCCGACGTCTACTATGCTGTGCTCTTTCCTTTTTCATCGTCGGAGATGGGTGTCCTGAATTCTTTCGCCCAACTCTCGACGAGATTTTATGCTACGGGATCCCACGGAATAGCGCCTACCTTTGTGGGCGGATTTCACTATCGAACCGCACTGGAAACGTTCGCAAAACTAGCACAAACTGAAACAAACGGACTAAACACTCGGACTAAATCACTAATGAACTAAAGAAACAACTTAAAATAAACGGAATAAAGCAAAATGTTTGCTACGATAGAGCAGCGAACTGAGCTCGATCTGCTGCTGCCTCACGTTTCGCAGTTAGTACACAGAAATTCAAAACAACCCAAAATTAAGTTATTTTCACTCATCTCCCATGTTCCGTACAATAAGCCAAATTTGGGCAAACCGGCTCAAAGTAGTTTGCATTTAAGCACGGCAAAAAAAATTACCCATCGCTAAGTTATTTTCAATTTTTTCTACCCAAAATTAAGTTCAATTAACTCAAATTTGGGTATATCGCATATTACTCAATTTTGGCTTCTCGTACGGAACTAGACGGTTGAGTCGAATCTTTCGTTCTATTTTTGACAACAATAGCGAGAGAAAATGAAACGGGCAGAGGTCAAATAACTCAAATTTGAGTTTAAAAAACCCAAGCGGTGGGTAGTTTTGTTTTTCTGTGTACACACACATTCACAACTGGCTAACGAGAAATCTCGTACTCGGATACTCTATTCGTGTACGGTAAGACACCCATTAGTGTGAGCAGGAAAAACAAACGGCTGTCAGTGATTATTTGCACAGATCTGCATTCAGGAAGAACAATCAATATTTTTCACAAGGGGTGTATCATCAGCAATAATACACGGAGAAAAAATACTACCCAAAATTTGCGTTCTTTTTACTTAATTTTGAGTTGACCCTTGCACCAAAGATGAATACAAGAGCAAATTTTCATTATGTCGTAAGTAACATTCGCACCAATCCGAGAAAAATAAGGTTTTGTTTTGATGACCGAAAAGTTATTCCTATTTCCAAGTAAACACATATAATCTCATAGTGATAGCAATGTTTAACATATTTAGCAGGGTTTTAATCATACAAATGCAAATCGCTAGCTTTCATGCTAAAAAATACTGGTTTTTGAGTCAAAAGTTATTATACGTCGTTTGGTGGCCCCTATTGTTACTTAAGTCAAAGTGTATTTACCAGGATATTCGGCAGAATTATCAATTACGTCTCCTTACGTGCAGCCCATTCATCATTTTAGGACCACCGAAATCATCTTAGCAACAAACAGTTCGATTTATTCACTTTAATAATGAGAAAGCGAAACGACGAAAGTACACTTTTCACGGGTTTCTCAGCGCTGTTACTTAAGTCAAACGGCATCTCCATAGAAATTGGGTGACTTAAGTAACATCGAAAACTATTTTGATCGGAAGGTGATTACGTCGAAAAGCAATTTGACTGGTAAATAAATTTAAAAATGGGATTTGATCCTATATTCGGACAGTATATAGTGTAATAGCAGGAGAATCGATTGACACTGATAGCTCGACTTTGTTTACCTTTGTTACATTCGACGTAATGAAAATTTGCTCTTGAATACTAAGATGAAACTGTCGGAAGAAAAACTTTCTATTTTAGTGTCTTCTTTCACGGTCCCTTTCATCCAATGAGAACCCCCCGTATTCAAGGTAATTTTGTGGTTTTGCTGCCCCCTCGGAAGAGATGAAATTTTGCGCTCATTTTTATCAAAACAATCACACCAAAATCAGAGATGTCCCATTTTTTAATTACTCGATTAACAACTAATCGATTATTTTTTGTTCGCTGTGCTGCCATTTTTCCACCAATGAGAGTGCAGCACATGTTTGAAACGATCGGTGATGATCCTGTGGAGATGTTAATGCTTATATCGGCATGATCTAACCGATTATAAATAGTTTACTTTTCGGTTCGTTAATCGATTAAACGATTATTCGAATGAAAATCGGACATCACTAGATGAATGTGAAACGTCATTTCAAATATAAGGCCGTTCATAAATAATGATACAATTTGAAAGGGACCGGAGCTAATCACAAATTACGTCTCCATGGTAACTGAAATAAACACGAGTGTTCACCGGTTGCTTGCACTAGTTCAGGCATAACATTCGCAGCAAAAAAAGTTGTTGAATATTACATCGAAACTGCTGCAACCAGGTCAATCCATCGGTTGTGTAATATCACATTGTACGATGTACATCGATTTTGCGAACAAAATTACATCCATTCATGTAATATTGCATATGCTTTTTGCTATTACATCATTATTTCATACATCTGCTTGAATTACGTTGATCGATATTACATTTTTTTTGCTGTGTTTGATAACGGCACAAGAGCATTTGTAAACAAACTTTCTAAGGCCCTTTAAACACGAACCAAAGTACGCCCACGCAAACCAACAACATCATCGGATAGGGGCAACTATCACCTTTCCGAAAGTGGTATTGGTTTGCGTGAGCGTACTTTGGTTCGCGTGTAAAGGGCCTTAGAAATTTTGTTTACAAATGCTTTTGTGCCGTTATCAAATGTTATGCCTGAGTTATTGTCAACAATCAATTCGAAACTAACGATTTGAAATTGGCTCACTACACTACTTGACTAGCCTACACAGCAAAAAAAGTTGTTGTATATTACATCGAAACTACTGCAACCAGCCCTAATAAAAAATAACGATAAACGAACGATAACCCAAATCATTGAACTATTCCACAAATGGTTTGGATGATACCCAGAACACGTCGTTAAGCAAATTAACCATACAATTTTTATTAGGGAGGTCAATCCATCGGTTGTGTAATATCACATTGTACGATGTACATCGATTTTGCGAACAAAATTACATCCATTGATGTAATATTGTATCTGCTTTTTGCTATTACATCATTATTTCATACATCAGCTTGAATTACGTTGATCGATATTACATTTTTTTTTGCTGTGTATTGGTCCCAAGCAAATCGATTAACGAACCCTATTCTAGTATAAATTCCAGTACTACACTATGTTTGTTTCGATTCGATGTGAAAGTTTGACAGATAAAATTAGGGGTTAGTGGATTTTCCTATGTTTTGAGGTGTGAATCGATTAGCTTGGGACCGAAGATACGACCAGAGCTGAGCCAAAAATTTGAGCTCGTTTCTTCGGGACCTTCTAGTCTTAGAGTTACCTCTATGGTATTAGCATAGAGGTAACTCTAAGACTAGAAGGTTCCGAAGAAACGTGCTCAACTTTTTGGCTTATCTCTAGTACTCTCTTCGGTCCCAAGCTAATCGATTCACCCCTCGAAACATAGGAAAAACCAATAACCCCTCATTTTATCTGTCAAACTTTCATAGCGAATCAAAACAAACATTGCGTAGTACTAGAATTTCGACTAGAATGGGATACGTTAATCGTTTGCTTGGGACCAATAGGCTAGTCAAGTAGTGAGCCAACTTAAAATCGTTAGTTTCGTATTGATTGTTGGTATTAGGCTTTATCGGCTCTATGAATCTTTTTGTCGAACCTCCTAACGGAATCCCTTTTTGAAGAGCTTATTGAGTGGTGTTGAGTACTTGGCAGTCTGCAAGTAGTAGGCAAAATACGCGTATCTGTCAAAAGATAAGCAATTATAACGGATTTAGAAGGAAATAAATCAACACACTCAAAAGGCTTTATGAGCTTACCCATTAATGAGGGCTTTCAAGTTAGCGTGCACATGTAGCTCATTACTGTTTTAACTTTACTCATTCATCGGAACGCCCCTCGTACACGAAACAACTCGAGACCCTTTTTCATCCAAACCAAACACGACTCGTTTCCAATATTAAAAGTCACAATCATCAGCAATCAGTAATTGAAAATTATTCATTCATATGCTTGTATGCTTGCGATGATTTGCGAACGTAATGGTTCTTCGTTCTTCGTTTCGATATCAGTGTTTTCAAAAGGTCTGCAACGAACGGACAACCTTTGACCGTGTTTTCTCCTAGTATAGAATTAAAAATTTGAATAATGGCTCTAAAAGGATTGAATGTTCTGGAATTTGTTGGTTTAGCTCCGGGACCATTCTGCGGAATGATTTTAGCCGACTTTGGCGCGACCGTGACCAGGATAGATAAGGTTTGTATGGGACGAAAATAGGAACTTTGTACTCATACTGTTTTAATATTCTAGTCACCGATAAATAGCTTGGACGTTCTTCAGGGTGGTAAAAGAACATTGTCATTAGACCTGAAGAAGCCGAAGGCTATCGAGATAGTTCGTTCTTTGAGCCGTAAATCCGATATACTGATTGAACCCTTCCGGCCAGGAGTTATGGAAAAACTGGGATTAGGTCCTGCTGTAATGATGAAGGAAAATCCAAGGCTGATCTACGCTCGTTTAACGGGATTTGGTCAGAGCGGATCCCATGCACCCAGAGCAGGTCATGATATCAATTATGTAGCCTTGTCAGGAATCTTGTCCTTATTCGGCAGGAAAGGGGAACGTCCAACTGCACCTATAAATTTTGCTGCTGATTTTGCCGGCGGTGGTCTGTTGTGTGCTTTTGGAATTTTAGCAGCAGTATTGGAACGGCATCACTCTGGAATGGGTCAAATTGTAGATCATTCAATGGTTGAAGGCGCTGCTTATGTTGGTAGTTGGCTTATACGTTCCCAGAAACTTGCAATATGGGGGAAACGACGTGGGGAAAATATGCTGGATACAGGAGCGCATTTTTATGATACGTTCCAAACGAAGGATGGCAAATACATGTCCGTTGGAGCTCTTGAACCACAATTCTACAAAGAGCTGTTGCAGGGATTGGACCTGCAAAACGAACTGCCTCAATATGACGAAAATGACAAAAATAGACACCTAATTGAAGCTATTTTCCTGACCAAAACGAGAGACGAATGGACTGACATATTCAAAAATCTAGATGCGTGTGTATTCCCGGTGCTCGAACTGGAAGAAGTAGATCAATATCCGCACAATCGGGAGCGTAGTGTTTTTCTGGATAGAAATCTTACTAAAGATGGGGAACTTGTTCCAACACCTGCTCCAAAACTTAGCAGAACTCCGGCTCATTCCGGCGCACTGGTCATGGAGAAGGATGAGCTTCAGATGGTGATGGAAATTTGTGCAGAAATCGATTTGGGAGCTGAGGATATGGCAAGGTTGTGTGAGGAACGGGTAATATTGACAAGTACCAAGCCAAAGCTTTGATCGGACGGAGTAGGTATATGGTGGTAGTAATAATTACGCTTGGGGCACAATGTTTAGTCACATGAGTGATGCCGTTTACTTATGAGCTATTGCCGTTAAACTAATATTATTTTTATCGGTTCCAGAACTTGTTGATGGAATATGCTGTTTTCTAGAAAGATATTAGAATGTACAAAGGTGTTTTAGGTGATCACGAGAATTAAATATTTGTTTATAAAGTCGAAATGTTTGATCCATTTAAATTATCCGATATTTCTTATGGTTTTTTTTTTTTGATTATCGGACAGGTTTAGGCCGAAATGTCTCAGAATTTCGTGAAATTTTTCCCATCTCTCCCTCTAGTAAAGATCATGCCTATAAGAAGAAGAGGAGACAACTGGTTTCTTACTCTTTCATCTCTATCTCTATCACGCACTTCAAATCGGCCAATCACGAGCTGGTTCGCGTTTGACAGAAAAGTGGTTCGTTTTCGCCCCCGTATAGAGATTGCTGACGTTTATCGTACGCACACTACACTGAAACAAATCGACATGTGCCGTTTACTGGATCCATCTTATAACATAGCAATGTCAGCAGATTTATTCATTCTATGTGATGATTGATAGATTCCATTGTATTATCACTTTAAAACTATGACTGCGATATGGAATGATTTCTATCGTAATTTCACATACTTTGTACTTGATAATACTTTGCTTCGAACGTGGTTAGCGATAGGTAAAAAGTATATGAATATTGTCTGATATATTTCATGGTGAAAAATTGTTGATATGTCATGTTGATGTATGTGGGAACAGACATCTAGAAAGTAATGGAAAATCATATAAGTTTGCATTATTAGAAATTGACGTTTGTTGATATGTCGCGTGTAAACAGACATGTAGAAACTATTGGACTGTCATTTAACTTTGCAGTATAGGAAAACATGTATATCTCATATCTCATTGGAATAGCTTCCTTTGATTTTTGAGGTTTAAAGATTGTAAACAGATTTATCCCAATCATTATATAGTCATATAGATTTGCCTTTTAAGAAATCCAACAGCAAACATTTGTTTTGGCATGTTTTTCTGGGATGAATATCGCTCAAAATAAAATACATCTTACATGATTGCTCTTCATAAATTATTGAAACAATTTTCAACGATGTTATCGTACACTCATTAAAATGATTAGTTGATATTGTTGATATTGTAAATATTTCTAACAACAATGATACTGTATTGAATAATCTTTGTTTGTTATTGTTTCATAAGATAAGGGGTTCCGGAAAAGAATGTATTGAGATTGAAAAAAAAATGATTCTACTGCAATATTTACTTTGCTGTGATTCTAATTGTAAGCCTTCTACACAGCTAATTCAGATTCCAGCCCTAGTACTCGAACTTCATGAACCAGTTCCATCAACTCATATAATTTAGTCGTTGTTTTATTGCACACAGGCGCATTAAGAAAGATTTGAACAAACGACACCACCGAAACGGAACATAAACTTGTCAGTGCTATTTGTCTTCACTCTAGCAAAACGAGCATAAAGTTGCACTACATTCCATGTCGGGAGAGCTGTTCTTACTTCATGCTAATTGAACGAGCTCAATCTTGAAGTCAGCCGTGGTCCAGTGGAATCGAGCGCAGAAACCGAAAGCATCACACCTCAACAATTCTTGATCGAATCCCAAATCAGCTACAATAAAAAAAGACACAACTGTGAAAGCTCCCACTGCCTAATGTTTATTTTTCGATTTATTTTTAGAAATCGATTAAATATATGTGTCAAAAGAAGAAGTAAATTTCATGTGATTTTCACATAAACTTTACTTCGATTGATTTATGACACATATATAATATTGTGGTGAAACGTAAAGCTTATGCTAATGGGTTTCAAATCCATTTCAGTTAATTATTATAATTTGACTGATTTTCATTTATCATATGACGATCACATAAAAGTTACCAAATTATCAGCATTGTAAATGTATCAGATATTCATATAGAATTTACCTGACACATTTTCAATCATATCATTTTCAATGGATTATCTTATAGCGCAAATTTATTAGATTTCCACATAACAGGAATATGTCAAATTGGTTCAGTGTAAAGGCCCAAGCTCAATGACGGCGGAAGCGGAACGGCAACGCCAGCGGAAAAGCCCGATCTGAGTAAGCCTACTCGTTGGATTGAAAACTAGTTAGATTCAAATCGACTTCAGTTAGGCATCTTGATGTCATTAGTGACAACTGTCAAACTTTCCGTTTCCGTTCCGCTTCCGCCCACATTGCGTTTGGGCCTTTAGTCACGTATACGTATATGCAAAATGTTTTCATCGGGAAAAAAAACTTCATATCGGAAAATTTTCCCGATGAAAACAAATCACTGACACAATCATACTTTAGCATTCTACTGTACCATTTAAATCGAATGAGCGCAAGAGAGAAACAGATTAGTGGGAAAACAAACCGTAGATTCATCCAAGTTTGCTAGATAGAGAAAGACTATTAAACGTCAAAAAGGTATATTGTCTCATCTTCCTCTTAGATCGTGCTCGCATGTTTTTAGTAGAAATACTCAGAGGGAGAGATGAGCGGAGAAAACAAAATACAATTCGGCAGCAGGGATTTGTAGCTAAATAATCTTGCAACCCTTGCTAGAAGCTAGCATTTCACATGACTTTTCCTTTTGATTCAATTTACGTGCAAAATAATAATTGAGTCTGAGTGCATGGCAATATTTTGTACATTTCTTGGTGCTATTAGTTAACCAACTAAGATCAATTAATCAATGGAGTTAGAATATTGTTTTTTATTCAAAAAAACTAGTTGAATTTGAGAAGCACACGAAACATAAATGTGACCTGGAGACGAACCAGCCCAGGGCTGAAAGTCTCCTTAATATAAAAAAAAGGTGATTGAATTTCTGTTCGATTGCAATACTCTCTAAATTAATCTAGTAAGAATAAGAAATCCTCGGAAAAATTCTAATGGGACTGTTCGATTGGCTCAGATTTTGACAGTTCATTTGGCTCAAAACATTCCTTCTGCTTCGGGGATTCTGGAGGATATTCTGGGAGCCATGTCTATCGAACTAGAAACTTAATCGAAAAGGTGAGTAACTTCTATTGTACTGCCAATAGCATTAAAATCTTATTAGCATTCTCTTTTCAGAACTATCCTTACAGTAAGCCTCTTTACTTAAATTGGGTCACGAATGTCTCCTGTACGGATGACTGGCATCGAGATCGAGCTGGGGAAAGCAGCAATAGAATATTGATGTGTAAAATGTTTAAATAAATTTGAAATTTGTGTTAAACAAAATATTTAAAACCCAATAAACATGACATCACACAAAAAATTATCGTTGATGAAATTGAAAAAATCGTTGGTAGAATTAACAGTTTGCGTTGGTTTTTTTGGTAGAAAGCGGTTAGCTTTCAAAATAAAAGTTAGCCAACAGTCAAATCAAAAGTAGTCTACTCACTACTTTTAAAAGTTTGAACTTTCAAAATGAATTTTACTACTGTCAAATCAAAAGCATCACAGTGTTGAAATTAAAAGTGGATTATTTTTTAACCAAAACAAACTATTAACATAAAAGTTCCTTACTGTTACAATAATATGTACCATTTCGAATTAAAAAAATCACTATTTTCAGTATGAATACCAGCATTTTCAATCATAACAATCAAATTTTTCATTTAAAAATCTATTAATTATAAAATTCCTATTTTTGTGCTTCAATTTCATGTTCCAAAAATAAATTTATGTTTTTATATTGAATGTTTTTACAGTTTACATGATAATTATTAGATTTTTGTATGGTTAGATAGACGTCGTATAGCAGCAGTCAGATTTTGAACTGCATCATCCGTCTGTTGTGGTCCAGTACGGAGCAACAAAACTCAGTGAACTGGTGGCTTCGCTGAGGACATGTTCTATGTGGGAAGCAGCCAGCGATCTAATCTAGAATGGTATATAGAAATTAATGAGAGTGTAAAAGTGTGGGGTAATCTTAAATAATCTTGTCCAAGCAGGAGCAAATTTAAGGTCACTTACTGGAATCTTTGTCGGACATTTGCGAGGTTTGCGTCTGTTCGAGAGTTTCTGTTGCATGGGTCGATGCACAGGCTGGTGGCTGGTAAAATGTTCCACCTATTGTTTGGCGCGTTTTGTCTTTATATACTCATGCTACCGTAGAATAACCCATAAAAGGTAGAAATCTACCCATGAAGAAGTAATTTTGACAGTAAAACAAATTTCGATTTGAAAATTTGCGCTTTTAAAACTACAAGATAAAATCAAAACATTCGTTTTTGAATTGAAAATTACATTGTTAAATTAAATATCTTCGTAGTTAGGGTAACGAATTTGTTGATACTTTTAAATTAAAAGGTCAATATTTTTACTGGTACAATTTTTGTTTTTTGTGTGTACTAATCCGATATGATTGACATCACACTTACAAGTGTAGAGCGTTTGATAATTATGTGTCAGATTTTTTAAGTCAACAAACGGGATATATGGAATCCGCGTGTGTCGCAAGCGTTTTTATAGTGATAAGAAATAGTTTATATCAAAACATTCACACTTGAAATGGATGTGTTTGCCAAATTGCGCAAATTTAGATGTGAAACACATGTGAGTGACGTGTTATTTTTTATGAGTGTATAAGAGAGTTTATCTGTGACTAGAAATACTCAGAGGGAGAGATGGGCGGAGAGAATGTTTTGAGCCAAATGAACTGTCAAAATCTGAGCCAATCGAACATTCCAATTAGAATTTTCCGAGAATTTCTTATTCTTACTAGAATAAATTTGAGAGTATTGCAATCGAACAGAAATTCAATCACCTTTATGTTTTGAGTGCTTCTCAAATTCAACTAGTTTTTGGAACCAAAAACAATATTCTAACGCTATTGATTAATTGATCTTCGTTGGTTAATGAATGGCAACCAGAAATGTGCAAAATATTGCGATGCAATCAATTATTATTTTGCACGTAAATCGAATCGAAAATAAAAGTCATTTGAAATATTAGCTTCTAGCAAGGGTTGCAAGATAATTTAGGAACAAATCCCTGCTGCCGAATTGTATTTTGTTTTCTCCGCCTATCTCTCCCTCTGAGTATTTCTATCTGTGACCCATATACCGACTCACATCCCTGTCAGTAGTTTGATCTATTTTTGTTTATAATCGTAATTCCTTTCGGTTTCTGATATAGAAAGAATTTTGCATCTGAATGGCGTCGCTGAAGGAGTTGGAAATCGACAGGATCTCGCTGCAACCTCCCACGGTACCATGTCCACAGGAAATTCAACGAATTCCGGCTGCGGAAATCAGCTACGGTGATTTTTTCACCCGATTTATGCAAACGAACACCGCTGTCATCGTTACTTCGGTAGCCGACCACTGGGAGTGCTATCGGCGCTGGGTACACCGCAACGAAACCGGTGTCGATAAAGTAGATGTGAGCTACCTAAAGGCGCGAATCGACAACGTGACTGTTCCGGTTGCAGACTGCGGCAAACAGTATTACAATGCCCACGAGAAATTGGACATGGGGTTTCATGATTTTTTGGATTATTGGAACGATGACGAGAAAAGGGTAGACACGCAATCGAAGCTATACCTCAAAGATTGGCATTTGCGAGAAACGATGCCGGAATATCGCTTCTACGAAACACCGATGTTCTTCGCATCAGATTGGTTGAATGAATATTTGGTGGACCGGAAGCAGGACGACTACATGTTCGTGTACATCGGTCCGAAGGGAACGTGGACGTCCTTTCACGCTGACGTTTTTTCATCGTACAGTTGGTCAACAAATATCTACGGCGTGAAAAAGTGGTTACTGCTACCACCGGGTGAGGAATCGAAGCTGAAGGATTCACTGGGAAACTTTCCGTTCGAAATAAGTGAAGAGTTGTTGACGGAGAAGAGGGTGGTTTATTATAATATTCTACAGAAAGCGGGAGAAGCTATATTCGTGCCAAGTGGTTGGTACCATCAGGTGCAAAATCTAGAAGATGCCATATCCGTTAACCATAATTGGTTCAATGGGTGTAATATAGTCAACATTTGGTATGGTTTGAACACAGCACATGAGCAGGTTGTGAAGGAAATTGAAGACTGCAGAGATATGGACAATTTTGACCAACATTGCCAACTGATGTTGAAGGCATCCTACGGAATGGACCTGGAGATATTTCTTAATATGTTAATACACATTTGCAATAAACGCTTAGATGCTTTTAAATCTAACCATTGTTTGGAACAGTTTGATGTTTACAAGTTGGGAAGAAATCATGTTCAATTCGATTTGATTGCTATTGACAATGTCTTGAACCTAATGCTAGACAAAAGCGATTTGCTGGAAGCTTTGCAGCTGCTAGCGAAGGTAGTTGACTGCATTGAAACAATAAATAAAAATACTTAATTAAGATGAAAATTATAATTTATATTTTCCGAAATTCTTGTAGGTATTCAATGCAAAAAGGAAATTTCGGATAGAAAATAATAAATTCACAACGGCTTGGTTTTTGGGATAACGGACTGTTTTTTTTTTGCTTTTTGTAACTGCTTACATTTTTAACAATATGTATGATTTGCAAAAAGTACACAAGATTTTCCTGGTAATTTCACCTTTACTCCATACAGTAGAGGGCTTTCTATTTGTTTACTCTTCTGGACTTTTATATAGTTTTAATGTTTAAAATTAGTTTTATCCATGTTGTTATTTATGAATTATTTATTTTAATTTTTCCTATAAATCGATCATCTCATAATCGATAGTGTCACCTGTTTTAATATGTGTATGTATGTATGTATGTATGCATGTGTTTCTTGAGCATTTACGCTATCCTTGCCGTGTTTGACTTAATATAATATCGTTTCCCTATATTTAGTGTTCCGTTTTCCCACATACTTACGACGATATTTTCAAAATGAATCATAATTAATTTGAGTAGGACTTCCTTTCGCAAACTACTCATTGGTTATCAGTAGCAAAAGCCATTGATTGGTGGCTCTTTATCTATATATGTTTCACAATCAATCAGTTGGAAGTTTGAAAGGCAATTGGAGCTTACACTATACAACATGTTCTGGATTTGATAATTCTCATTTTTACGATTAGCATATAGCTTGACTATAACGATTAGTGTCACTCGTGTATAGTTTTACTCGCGTTTTTTTTTATTAATCTCCGTTAACGTCCGCTTTTTTGTCTCTTTGTCAACTGTATTTCAATATGTGATCACATGGTGTGATCTCCTTTTGTTTTGCGCAGTTGTAAGATTTGGAATATGCAGTGCAATTCTTGCCCCTCTCGCTACATGAATTAAATATTGCAAAAGGAACTTTAGTTAGTAATATTGGCAGTTTCGCATGTCGTTAGTGAGGCTCAATTACGTCACTTCTAAGAAGTTCTGCTCAATGCACTGTGTGTGTGAACCGGCAAGTTTACGTACGCTCTTTCGGACAACTAAGTGCAATTAACATTAGTTTGATTGAATGTACAGAAAACTACAGCAGTTTTAATTATTCAAAATATCCATCTAAAAGCTATGATTGTGAAAACAAAAGCAGAACCTGTTAACAAAAATATAATCGCCTTCTATTAAAAAAAATGTATGCACCCTACACTATAAAGTAATTGTCGATCAGCTCAACTGAATCCCTCCCTGTCCTGCTGCAAAAGGCGATACACCTTCAAAGTGGCCTGAAATTTGGAAGATACATCGCAAAAATTTTCATGAAAATACGTGTATAATGTATATTCGCTATCTGCTACATCAGTTTCTCGGTTTCAAAAAGGTTCTCTAACAACATAATAAGACGCAAAAAAGGAAATAAACTGCTATAAACCAGGAAATTTTGATCAACCGACTGTTCATCATCACACTTGGGCCTATCATCAGAAGCGACTACTGTTTCTACCATGATACAGGGGTTTCTTGCCACCTCCACCACCACCGGACTTTTTATTCCCTCCTCCGTAGCCACCGCCGCCGCCACCACCTTTACTTCCTCCGCCTCCACCGGACGAATGACCACCACTGCTGCCTGGACCGCCACCACTACTTCCGCCGCCAAGACCTCCGGGACCGAAGAAGCTCGGTGTCGGCGAGCTTTGCTGCTGCTGCTGCTGCTGTTGTTCATCGGTGAGTGAGGCGAATGCATTATTGTTGCCCCAACCTTGGAACATCGATGCCGAACCCAGGCGGGTTACCTCCGTGGATTTTTGCTGTGAAATGGATACCAGTTAGAGTCAGATCCAGAAGTTTGGTAATTTATATTACTACACGGGATCGAAAAAATTACTGCATCGAAGAAATTGTCCACTATTTACAAAAAAATAATTATAGGGCTATCCTTAAACTAGGAACGTAGACAGTTTTTGAGCGTTTTAAGACCCCCAACTCCTCCTGCGTAGATATTCGTCCATACACATTTTTGGTACCTGATTAGAACCGTGAACACTCACCAAACTATAGTCGCTATATTCAAATGGTCAAATAGCGGAACCAATCGAGCAAATCTCGACCAACAACAGAAAAGAGCACATCAGCTGTTGCGAACGAAACTTCGGAACCCCTTTTCTCGTGATTCAAGGCTCGCCTACGCAAACAAACACCATCTTTAGGTTGTGGAAAGTTTCCCCTATCCGATGAAGCTGGTAATTTAACTTCGATTGGCGAGGGAAGAATAATCCACGTTTTGTTTTTAAAAGTTGATAGTACCTTTTTAATTGTTGGTCTACAATATATTGAATTGGTTCCGCTTTTTGATAGATCGAAATTCTATCCGCCAGACTATGAATATAGCGACTATACTCCTTCCCTCTTAAAGCCTCAAACGTAATAATTAGAATCGGTGTATAATGAGTCACGCCAAGTCTACCTATTGAACTGTCAAACCGGCTACCTATCGTGCAAAGTAAACAAGCATTACGATGCTATGAAAGGTATTGCAATTAAATATAAAATATAATCGAAGAAATGATCATAAATGATCGCAGGGAGCATTACATTTGTCATGCGATACCTTTTGTAATTGTCAGTAATGAGAATTTCTACTATTTTTCGTTAAGATATTTTGACAAAGTCACTGATATAATGATTTACTACAGCCGCTATTATTTTTTCTCGCTAGAAGTCATTTGAAGTTGATGCAGAAGTCCTCTGTTGCCAAGTGAAAAGAAAGAGAATCTTTCAAAAACCGTGATGCGAGTTCAACTGTTTTTCTCTTGGCGTGACTCATTATACACCGACTCTAGTAATAATGTAGTTTCCACTGTCATTGCGTTTGGGCGAAGACAGCCACAGAAAAACAAAACTACCCACCGCTTGGGTTTTTTAAACTCAAATTTGAGTTATTTGACCTCTGCCCGTTTCATTTCCTCTCGCTATTGTTGTCAAAAATAGAACGAAAGATTCGACTCAACCGTCTAGTTCCGTACGAGAAGCCAAAATTGAGTAATATGCGATATACCCAAATTTGAGTTAATTGAACTTAATTTTGGGTAGAAAAAATTGAAAATAACTTAGCGATGGGTATTTTTTTTTTGCCGCGCTTAAATGCAAACTACTTTGAGCTAGAGTCGGTGTATAATGAGTCACGCCAAGAGAAAAACAGTTGAACTCGCATCACGGTTTTCGAAAGATTCCCTTTCTTTTAACTTGGCAACAGAGGACTTCTGCATCAACTTCAAATGACTTCTAGCGAGGAAAAAAATTAACGGCTATAGTAAATCATTATATCAGTGATTTTGTCGAATTATCTTAAGGAAAAATAGTAGAAATTTTCATTACTTATCATTACAAACCGTATCGCATGACAAATGTAATGCTCACTGCGTGTATATGATCATTTCTTCGGTTATATTTAATATTTAATTGCAATACCTTTCGTGGACCTTTCATAGCATCGTAATGCTTGTTTACTTTGCACGATAGGTTGCCGGTTTGACAGTTCAATAGGTAGACTTGACTTCACTCTTGGCGTGACTCATTATACACCGACTCTACTTTGAGCCGGTTTACCCAAATTTGGCTTATCGTACGGAACATGGGAGATGAGTGAAAAGAACTTAATTTTGGGTTGTTTTGAATTTCTGTGTACCAACAACTGGCAACTCTTCCAAAATCTATAACCTTGAGATATAGTAGCACTGCACTTGAACAAAGGTGGAAGCAGCGCATAGGAAAATTATTGGTAAATACACAAACCTTTCTCCTGAAGTTGAAATCTTTGCTACCAAATTCGTTTGCACTGAAAACTAAACTAAATCAGAGTGAGTCACTTTTACTCAGTTGTGAGTCACTTTTACTCATTCGTACACGAATAGAAATCTCCTTATACCTTTTGGCAAATTTCTATTGTTGATTATTCATAAAATGTATAAGTCAACTAATAAGCAGACGCCTTGCAAAAAGTTAATGAAGATCATGTGTCAAATGAAATGTATAAGCGGTCACACATACCTTTTATGCATTCTTATAGGACCTATGTGGTTTGTCTTATGGAATGTATAAGGTTGATGTTTTGGCAAAAATGTATAAGTGAAACACATGAATAAAATAATTGATTTTCGTTTCGTGTATGGAGAACTTTCTGAAAGCGTAGGTCACTCAGCGCATGAGAGATTTCTCCACGCGAATGAGTAAAAGTGACTCACTCTCAGAGCAAGATACGTTTTCAGTGTGGAGCATTTACCTTCGAGCGACAGATATGTCGCATGGAGGTTATGACAAAACGGAAGAGTTGCCAAACTTCTTTATATGTTGATTTTGATTTGAAATGCGCCGAAACCGTACAATCTGTCACCATTTGAAAGTAGGTACATAGTCACCTGCATATCTTTGCTCAAGACAGCAACTTCATAGATAGCCAGGATCTACTGATATAGCGCACACACGAAGTTCACATGAATGCTAGCACCACGTTGTGAGTGAATTCTGAACTTATCTATCCACCGCCACCCAAAAGGCCTTGACCCTCTGAACAATTTTGTCGCAGATAGAAACTTTCTATATGGCCATGATCATGAGATATTCTATGTTGAAATCAATTAATCCAAATTCCATTGCTACTCTCAGGGCTGTATGCAATTGTAATGTAATTGAAATATTTCACGCAATATTGACAATATTACACGGCGAATGAGAACGACCCAAATTTGAGTTTAGTTCACTCATAATCGCCAAAAGTGCAGGAACTCAGCGATGAATAAATTTGCCTCATGTTTTCCCAGGTTTTTCCAGGATTTTCCAGGGAAAAAATCCGGAATTTGAGAAAAGTAAAGATTGGATTCACTCAGTCTATTGGTACTACTCCGAGACTGAATAAAATTTTCGTCAATTTCCTCATTTTCCGGCAGATTTTTTAGGTTTTCCACAGGAAACCATGAGACAAATTTTACTCATCGCTGAGTTCCTGCACTTTTGGCGATTATGAGTGAACTAAATTCAAATTTGGGTCGTTCTCATTCGCCGTGTAGTTTAGACATCATCACTGAAAGAATTCACAATCGCTTAAACAGTGGTGCTCAACCTATCCCACATAGCGGGCCAAATCAATCTTTTGTATATTTATATGTATAAAGCTGCAGATGTGCTGTGATGACCGAAGGGTGGGAGTTTGGTAAGCCCTTTGGTCGTACATTTTCACAAAAATACGTATAATTCCGTACCAAAAGACACACATTCTATAGATTCGATTCGAGATTTATGGATTTGATTTTCTGCCAAATTAGATTAATCACGTAGATCTAGCATCGCTGCGCACTATTTGGGACATATGCAGCGATGCCAGGTATCCTGATTTTCATACACGAAAAAAGTTAGGGGTTGTTTATTTTGAAACGGTGCTCCTATGGAGCATTGTAGAAAGTTCTGTAGGAAATTAAGCCATGCAAAACATACTTTAATTATTTATGTTTGTATAACTTCTACACTTTAAGTCTGCTATTTGAAACTTGGCATCTTCAACTGTGAAAAACGTGTAAAAAATGATTTTGTGTTGATGCATTGAAAATCGAAAATTATTATAATAATTAGCTTTTTACCACCCACAGTGTTTTGGCATAATATTTTTTTAAAACCAGTATCTCTGGAATGTCTTGAGACATTGGCCTAGATTTTCTTTCCGATCTAGTACAGACTATATTGCAATAGTTTTACAAAAATTGGTTATAATTTCAAAAAGTTATAACACACAATGTCCAAAAAGGCATGGTGCTTCAGAGTAAGTATGGGCGGGAAAGAGTTAGACATCACAAAATAAGGATTTCTAAATCTTTAAATAACGTTTTTAATTCCTGCATTGAAGCACCACTATACTGTGACTCTTTCTGTTTATTTTTTTACATTATATTTCAATCAATATTCTTATAAACTTTACCAAATAAGGTCCCAAAATTGCAACAAATTAGGTAGCTCGGCTAGCTGGGTGGCTGCCGCTTTTGCTTACTGAGTAGAAGATCGTGGGTTTACTTTCAGCACATCTCCCAGGCTCCTCCAAAATAAAACAATTACTACCCAAGTAACCATAGGCACGTTATTTCGCCTTTTTGACTATATACAGCTGAACAACGACTATACCAGTGTTTGCAAGTTCTAATGAGGCCCGTATATAGCCAAAAAGGCGAAATAACCTGCCTATGGTTACTTGGGTATGGTCGCATCGCCTGCTTAAGCAAATCCTGACTATCTAACTCCGTAGCATCTTTGGGGGCGTCGGTGTGTCGCTGGTCTCCCGTTAAGTAGATGTTACATCAACAATATTCTTCCTTTCCTTGTAACGAAGAAGATGGGCGTGGCAGGCAACGGTAATTGTCATGCTTTTCCTGTTCTGAACTCTGATTGGAGAACTAATCACTCCCAAATTTAATTTCCTTCAGCAATTATCCATTTCATTCGAGCAGTTAAAATGACGTTTACTGCCACTCGAACTTTGAAATAAAACATTATTTTGAGATTTTTTCTTCTAGAACCACGAGAAAAGTAGCCAACAATTGTGCGTTTCATAAAAAATAGAAACTAGTTGGTCAATTTTTGTGAAATCGCTGGTAGAAAGTCACGCCAAAACTGCTTGACAAAGTGGTCAATTAAAATAAGAATGTTAAAGTAGATACGTGACAGCTGCCAGTATGGAATGTAAAAACGCAACGCAACGCAATGCATTCATATTTTGAAGTATCACTGCTTCCATTAAATAGTTCTTTACTGGAAAATGCAAAACTTCTGACATATTCTCGATAAATCAGAAGGTATGCTATGCTTGGTTTATAAATCTAGGTCTACGATGTACATGTTGAATATAATTACATTTTTATAGTGTGTCAAATTAAGAACATAGGGAAAGTAGTGAGGGTCCGTCCAGATTTATATTTTTCCCATATTTCAAATAGTGGAATGAAAAAAAAACTTGACTGTTAATTATTTAAATAAAAATTCAAGGGGCCATTCAAAAATGACGTTCATACTTTATGGGGGGAGAGGGGTTTAGATTTTGTGACAAGTTGTGACACGGAGAGGTGAGGGGTTTACAATAATTTGACATCCAACGAGAAAAATATGACCATATGACAGAGGGAAAAACCAGGGGCAAAAAATGCTAAAATTTGATGGACATCATATTTGAATCGCCCCCAATTTGATATTTCTTTAATTGCGTCAAATATGGTGCCTCCACGGTAAACAATTGTCGACAAATCAAAGTTTGTTCCCTTACCCGTATAACTAAAAGATTTTGAAATTTCTCTAAAAAAAAGTTACAGAATCCGAAAGTTACTGCACGTACGGGAATAAACCAAGTGCGTTCCAAACCCCATGTCTTACCGTCAAGTTGAGCTTCTTCGGATCGAACATAGGCATCTGCTGGCGAGCCGCGTTCTTCGACACCGGCTGCACGAACCCATCGTCATCGACAAACCGTTGCTTGTTTTTAGATGCATTACCGTCGGCGCGATTTCGATCGCCATCCTGACGGTAACCGCCGCCACCACCACGGCCTCCACTTCCGGACAATACAAAGTTCAAAATTCGGTTCTTATTCTCTTCGGTTTCCACTTCTTTCTGAATTTCATCCATCGTTTTCGGTGCAGCTTGTGCCCTACGCGGTTGCCAGTTGTTCTTCCGCAGGTCAGCCAGATCCAAAATCATAAATCGAATTCTGTTGCTTACTTGGAGGGTTGACTTCCTATCGGCAATT
The DNA here is from genome assembly GCF_037179485.1 of Ochlerotatus camptorhynchus. Taxonomy (NCBI): domain Eukaryota; kingdom Metazoa; phylum Arthropoda; class Insecta; order Diptera; family Culicidae; genus Ochlerotatus; species Ochlerotatus camptorhynchus. The sequence continues at coordinate 92,632 of NW_027041082.1, forward strand.
TCCTGCAGACGTTCAAAGTAGTACTGCAGACCTTGGGAATCTTGCACCGGGTCCTTCTCCATTCGTCCACCTATCGTAGTCAGCAGCTTACAGAGGCACTCTAGCGACTCTTCATCTAACATGTCTTCGCTCAGCAGAATGTTGATGCAGGTATACATAATTTTACAGGTGAGCTGATCGTGTTTGAACAGCTCGCCGATGAACCGGATTGTTCCCATGGCTCGCCTCCGAATTTTGGCGTCTTTCTCCTCCAGTTCGAATTGCAACTCATTAATCTCTGCAGATTTCTCTTCGGCAGCCTTCTTCTTTGATTCTTCCAACTCAGTAGCGTTCTCTTCCTTATCAGTGTGATGTTTTTCGAATTCCTTTTGACACTGAGTGATAAGCTTGCGCTTAAAGTTCGGTGGTTGTTTATTATCGGTCGTTTCAATCTTTATAATGGTTCCCAGCTCTTCGCACATCTGAGCGTAGGTATCAGTAAAACTGGGTTCCATGATGGCCTTCTCGAATAAAATCTTGATGCATCCATCCAATCGTTCCTCCGTATCAATTTCGTACAGTTTTACCTTTTCAACCAGTGTACCAAAATTGTCCGGTGTGAGTTTGTTCAGGACGCTGCGGAATTTCTTGAAGAGTTCGTGCGTTTTCTTGGCTTCATCATCCATCTGTTCTTCCTGTTTCAGTAAAAATCGTGGCCTCCAAGCGTTGGCAGATTCACGAAGTTTCACCTCTTCGGCGATGTTCAAATTGACCTTGATTATACCGCAGTCCACATCATCTCCTCCGCTGGATCGCATTTCCTTGGCCGATAACCGGCCTTGATATGGTGCCCTTTTCATCGGACCCGGTCGGCTGCCCATCATGGGACCGCCACCATCCATTCCTCCCCTCATGAAGGTTGGCAACAGTGAATTGTCCTGATTACCGAAGTTTCTACATGCTGCACTCATTGGACTGTGCGATGATTTCAAGATAGATCTACACACATCCGGTATCGTTGTGGGCTTTTCTCTGCTAATCGTGGTATCTTTCAGTGACAGTAGCTGATCCAAAGAATATTTCTTCCGTGCTCCCATTGTATCCTCGCCGAGTAGCTTTTCGGACGTTCGGCGAATACGTTTCCCTATCGACATATGGGCACCATCGACATTATTGTTGATATTGCCGGAGGAGGAGAGATTATTGTTGTCACTTTCATCGTTACTATTATGCGAAGACTGGTCGTGATCGGCTGTTCCGTTGATGTTTAACTTCGCCACCGAATCAGCCAGGTCGATTTGATTATTGTTATCTTCTTCTGGTTGCTGCTGCTGATGCTGGTCAGCGACCACGGGATCGCTTGTGTCAGCCATTACTAGGTGTTAAGCGTATCTATTGACAAAATCGATTTACTAGTGCGTGTTCCCTGATATTCGTTGCACAAATAATTTCATAAACAATAAAATGATAAAAAAATAAAATATATTCTCCGCTGCTTAAGTTTCACTTGGCAGGATAATGTTGTTTATCGTAGTGCATATGCAGGTAAGCAGGATTCGCTGAATAACAGTGTTTTCCCTTTCGACTACCTCTTAGGGACTAGTGGCGTATTGATAGAGCTCTGTTACGTGGCAGTATCAGGTTGCTTAAGTGGCAAATTCTAGAAAAAAAGAAACAAAAAAGAAAGCATTAGATATAAAGTTTTCCATAAACCACCTGGACAATTTTTATGGTAATTAAGATACCCGCCTCCCTGCGTTGATAGTTGTCATTAAAAATATAATATAACGCTTCAGGCGTAACATTTGATAACGGCACAAAAGCTTTTGTAAACAAACTTTTTAAGGCCCTTTACACGCGAACCAAAGTACGCCCACGCAAATCAATACCATTTTCGGAAAGGTTGTTGCCCCTATCCGATGATGTTGTTGGTTTGTGTAAGCGTACTTCGGTTCGCGTGTAAAGGGCCTTAAAAAGTTTGTTTACAAAAGCTTTTGTGTCGTTATCAAATGTTACGCCTGATTTTATATAGACCCCAGAAAACTGACAACACTCCGAAAGCTCCCACACGGGTCTAATGGACAGTATACATAGTATAGGTATAACGCAACAAACAGCGAGAGTTCAAGTGGTGAAAGAGAGTGAATCTTTGCGGAGGCGCAATTTGAGCAAAGTCGGTTAACAAAATGAAAGCAAATCGGTATTAAAGTTTGCAGTTCCTATCATATGAAAGTTCAATGTGATTTCAATTGTCGCGACATAAATCTGATTTCATATTGTGCTTTCATTATGTAGTCAAGATGTTTTTAAATGAAAGTAACTTAACTTTAAGTTCTACTGTTAACGTCTTCTTAATGTTCATCTGTCGTTCAACTAACGATTATTCCTTAAAATTTGTCGAACCTCTTAACGGAATCCCTTTATGAAGAGCTTTGAGTGTGTTGGTTTATTTTCTTTAAATTCCGTTATAATTGCTTATCTTTTGACAGATACGCGTATTTCGTCTACTACTTGCAGACTTCATCAGTGCCAAGTACTCAACACCACTGGTGGACCTTGGCACTGAGTACTGAGTTGAGTTGATGAAGTCTGCAAGTAGTAGACGAAATACGCGTATCTGTCAAAAGATAAAGGGTGATACGGTCAAAATTTGGTCAAGGGAAAACGCGTGTAAATCGGTGAAATCATTTATTTAAAAAATCAAATTAAATTTCTTTTTCAAGTTCAATTAGTATAAAATTCAAGAAAAATATTCAGTTAGGCTTCCGCTTTTCCAAATCCGAATTGCCGGGCCTTACGCTTGACCCCTGCCATCAGATTTTGTACAGCCACCTTGTCCACCTTCTTCGCCGCAGAAAGCCAGTTTGCCTTGAACTGCTGCTCGCCCTTAGCAGTTTTTTTGGTCTTCTTTAGGTCCCGCTTGACAATAGCCCAGTATTTCTCAATTGGGCGGAGCTCTGGCGTGTTGGGAGGGTTCTTGTCCTTGGGAACCACCTGCACGTTGTTGGCGGCGTACCACTCCATGGCCTTTTTACCGTAATGGCAAGATGCCAAATCCGGCCAAAACAGTACGGAACAACCGTGTTTCTTCAGGAAAGGCAGCAGACGTTTATTCAAACACTCTTACACGTAAATTTCTTGGTTGACAGTCCCGGAAGCTATGAAAATGCTGCTTTTCAAGCCACAGGTACAGATGGCTTGCCAAACCAGATATTTCTTTGCGAACTTTGACAGTTTCATGTGCTTGAAAACATCTGCTACCTTTCCCCTTCCTTTTGCCGTATAAAACTCCTGTCCCGGAAGCTGCTTGTAGTCGGCTTTGACGTAGGTTTCGTCGTCCATTACCACGCAGTCAAACTTCGTCAGCATCGTCGTGTACAGCCTCCGGGATCGCGCTTTGGCCGTCGTATTTTGTTTATCATCGCAATTTGGAGTCACTACCTTCTTGTAAGTCGATAGTCCGACTCGTTTTTTGGCTCGATGCACGGTTGTAGACGATACACCCAGCTTATTTGCGGCATCTCGGAGAGAGAGGTTAGGGTTTCGCTTGAAACTACCGGCAACTCTCTTTGTCGTCTCAGCGGCTTCCGGTTTTCGATTTCCCCCCGATCCAGACTTCCTGGCTGTCGACAAACGTTCCCCAAACACTTTAATTACATTTGTAACGGTTGATTTGGCAACTTTTAGCGATTTTGCCAACTTTGCGTGCGAGTAGCTCGGATTTTCGCGATGCGCGAGCAAAATTTTGATACGCTGCTCTTCTTGCTTGGACGGCATTTTGACAACTGAAGAGTGAATTCCAAAATCAAAATAGGAGCTACATTCTACACACACACACCTTCAAAATGAGGGGTGTTCAGGTTATTTAAATGCAAAATTGAAAGAAATACGTCAAGCTGATATTGACCAAATTTTGACCGTATCACCCTTTAAGCAATTATAACGGAATTTAAAGGAAATAAACCAACACACTCAAAGCTCTTCATAACGATTATTGATTGTTTGTTTTGTTTGACACATTTTAGATCGTTCGTGACTTGTCCGGAATGAGATTTGAAATCTGAAGAAGCATGGATGTTAACCATTTACATCAGGCCCATAATTAGTTAAATGTTATGAATGCAAAATCAGAAATCAAATTGATTTCATTAAAAGCACGATTAGTTTTCCGTTTGATTCAGCAGTGTATAGTAGAGTTGCTCTCATTTTTTTATGTGTTAACCATTAAGTCAGGCAAAATGAGATCAACTGGAGTATTCAAAATAATTTTCATCATAACAGCAAATTTTAATTACAATTTGATTTCTAGCTTTGCTCGGGAACCATGACTGAATCAAAATAAAAACTCACAGTATTACCAAAGATGAATACTAAGATGAAACTGTCGGAAGAAAAACTTTCAATTTTAGTGTCCTCTTTCACGGTTCCTTTCATCCAATGAATACCCCCAGTATGCAAGGTAATTTTGTGGTTTAGCTGTCCCCTCGGTAGAGATGAAATTTTGTGCGCTTTTTTATCAAAACAAACACACCAAAATCAGAGATGTCCCATTTTTTAATTACTCGATTAACAACTAATCGATTATTTTTTGTTCGCTGTCCTGTCATTTTTCCACCAATGAGAGTGCAAAACTTGTTTGAAACGATCGGTGATGATCCTCTGAAGAAGTTAATGCTTATATTGGCATGATATAACCGATTACAAATATTTTACTGTTCGGTTCGTTAATCGATTAATCGATTATTCGAATGAAAATCCACCATCACTAGATGAATGTGAAACGTCATTTCAAATATAAGGACCGTACATAAATAAAGATACAATTTGAAAGGGACCGGGGCTAATCACAAATTACGGTAACTGAAATAAACACGAGTGTTCACCGGTTGGTATTACCCTATACATCTTCCTAGTTTACTGCTTATCCGAAGACAAACAGACTTTAAGCTCGGCGTTCCTACTGTTCATCGTTCACTCATAAAAAAATATTGATTAAATGTGTTATTAGTTAGTAGTGCCATAGCCAGCTATTATGCAGTCCTCATTTAGCAGAACCGATTCTGGGCCCACGCATAAATTCAGAAATACGGCGTATCTTAACTTCTAGGTGGATTACCCAAAATACACACTATTTTCCTCATCAAATATGTCTTAACAAAGAAGCGTCCAAAAGTGATGAAAATTATGAACAATTCCTTTAAAAAAACTATAGTTAAGGTGGCAGCACAGACAAACAGACATAACACTCATAAGTTGTTCATCGAACAAGCATTTAACGATCAATTTAAAAGTATCTCAGTTGGTAGTACTGCCACCTGTGGCGCGCATAGTCAATTCCCTTGCGTTTGACGTTTACACACTACCGCCATCTGTTCAGCGTACTATCCACCACAGTGTACTCAACAGATGGCGGTAATATTTTAGCGACGATGTTTTACAATGAGAAATATTCAATATGTTATGTCTGTTTGTCTGTGGTGGCAGTATGTATTTTTGGATCGAATCCATCTCGCTCAGGGAAAGCTCCTTGCACTGCAAGTTAGGTTGACTAAAATAAGTTACAACAGTGCCAACCTACTTTAAAAACAATACTTTTGATTCAAATCTATCGAAATTGCTCCCTGTTTTTTTTTTATCAAAATTCGCTGAAATCCAATGAACTTTTTAGAAAGTCAGAAAATTTCTCTAAAATGTTATAGACTTACTAAATTGACTATAATTCCCCTAATAAAATGTGTATGGTTATTTTTCTTAATGACGTGTTTGGGGTATCATCCAAACCATTTGTGCAATAGTTCTATTATTTGGGTTTTCGTTCGTTGTTGAAATTTTTATTATGGTCTTTATAGAACGTATAAAAATAAATATTTTCAATGCAACACTTAGTTGAGTATATTTGGATGCCAATCGACAGCCACTGCCGTAATTCGACGCAATAACCATCAAATGAAAGTTACAGTGGTACAATAGAACGCTATTGATTTTTTTCTTGAATCGGCCAACTGGTTCCGCAGATATGAACATGACACCAGAAATGAAGAAAAAGCGACGCATCAAATCATATGAGAATTCGAAAACAAGATCGATAGCAGTATAACCGTATAACTCCCCATCATGCGACACTTAAATCACATGCGCATTCAATAATAAGATCCTTGGGATCATAAGACTGCGCAAGACTATATGGGCCATATTCGTACATCATCCGGATACCCCCGAGCGCTCATAATTTATTAATTCAAGCTTTAATTTCTGACCCAGTATTGTTTGTACACAACATATGTACGAGCTCAACAATTAAACATTACCAAATGGGGATCCATAGTCGTTAACATCCATATCTCTGACGCCAAAGTCACGCATTCAAGTCTAATCCCGGATAAATCACTAAAAACCCAATAGTGTTAAAGAGACAATCATATTAATTTGCAAGCCCGATAACTTAGAGCGAAACAACAAGAAGATCTGTGTGTGACGGGACGTTCAAAATAACAATGCGCAAATCGTTATCAGTAGGTAAACATATATGCATCGACGTTAAAATAGTGAGGCATACAAATATGAGATACTTTTCGTCACGTGGAATATTATGTTATTGATGTTGAACAAAGTTGCGAGTAGGGTTGTTTCAATTACCGGATTCCGTGAGCTCCCGAATTCGAAGCAAAATAGATCCAGCTGACATAGCTTACTTTATCTATCACTCCCACTTACTATAAACCACATTTTGATGTTTAAGACTTTTAAGATTTGATTTAAAAAAATATAAACACGAACAGTAACGAAATTGCCGGAAAACATCCCTAGTTGCGATTGTTGTAAAGTTGGTATAGACTTTTGTTTTTCTGTTTTTTCCTTGATTTATTCCGTCGATCTTGTTTTCCGTACTGAGTACCAATGCTACCGACGCCAGGGAGGCAGAGCTCCCACACCTGTACCCTACCTATCGACTCATCAACTCACAGACTGGGGACCAACGAGTTTACTTCCCGTGATCAGAGATTTTATGTGTGTGTGTGTGTGTGTTTTTTTTTTCTCCGTTCGCACTGCCTCGAACCTTGGACAGTCCAAGACCACATGCTCCGGTGTTTCATCGACGTTTCCACACTCCGGACAGAGGGATGACGCTGCGTGTCCGAACCGATGCAGGTATTTCCTGAAGCAACCGTGGCTAGACAGGAACTGCGTTAGGTGAAAATTGACTTCTCCGTGTTTTCTGTTCACCCAGGTCGAAAGAATCGGTAAAGGGTGATACGGTCAAAATTTGGTCAATATCAACTTGACGTATTTCTTTCAATTTTGCATTTAAAAAACCTGAACACCCCTCATTTTGAAGGTGTGTGTGTGTAGAATGTTGCTCCTATTTTGGTTTTGGAATTCACTCTTCAGTTGTCAAAATGCCGTCCAAGCAAGAAGAGCAGCGTATCAAAATTTTGCTCGCGCATCGCGAAAATCCGAGCTACTCGCAGGCAAAGTTGGCAAAATCGCTAAAAGTTGCCAAATCAACCGTTACAAATGTAATTAAAGTGTTTGGGGAACGTTTGTCGACAGCCAGGAAGTCTGGATCGGGGGGAAATCGAAAAGCGGAAGCCGCTGAGACGACAAAGAGAGTTGCCGGTAGTTTCAAGCGAAACCCTAACCTCTCTCTCCGAGATGCCGCAAATAAGCTGGGTGTATCGTCTACAACCGTGCATCGAGCCAAAAAACGAGCCGGACTATCGACTTACAAGAAGGTAGTGACTCCAAATCGCGATGATAAACAAAATACGACGGCCAAAGCGCGATCCCGGAGGCTGTACACGACGATGCTGACGAAGTTTGACTGCGTGGTAATGGACGACGAAACCTACGTCAAAGCCGACTACAAGCAGCTTCCGGGACAGGAGTTTTATACGGCAAAAGGAAGGGGAAAGGTAGCAGATGTTTTCAAGCACATGAAACTGTCGAAGTTCGCAAAGAAATATCTGGTTTGGCAAGCCAGAAACCAAGAAATTTACGTGAAAGAGTGTTTGAATAAACGTCTGCTGCCTTTCCTGAAGAAACACGGTTGTTCCGTACTGTTTTGGCCGGATTTGGCATCTTGAAATTACGGTAAAAAGGCCATGAAGTGGTACGCCGCCAACAACGTGCAGGTGGTTCCCAAGGACAAAAACCCTCCCAACACGCCAGAGCTCCGCCCAATTGAGAAATACTGGGCTATTGTCAAGCGGAACCTAAAGAAGACCAAAAAAACTGCTAAGGGCGAGCAGCAGTTCAAGGCAAACTGGCTTTCTGCGGCGAAGAAGGTGGACAAGGTGGCTGTACAAAATCTGATGGCAGGGGTCAAGCGTAAGGCCCGGCAATTCGGATTTGGAAAAGCGGAAGCCTAACTGTGTATTTTTTGTCCTGAATTTTATACTAATTGAACTTGAAAAAGAAATTTAATTTGATTTTTTAAATAAACGATTTCACCGATTTACACGCGTTTTCCCTTGACCAAATTTTGACCGTATCACCCTTTATTAGTCTATGTGTTCATCTACCGTTCTCCGTCGTGTTCCACTCATGTTGCCACTTAGCCAATGACTCCACTTTCACAACTTTCCATACTCTTCCGGCTTCTCTCCGCCTGTAGCACTCGCTGTCCTCCGCCAGGGTGATGCCGATAGGGATCATACCGGCGTTACCCCTTACTGCTTCCGACGAGATGGTTCTGTACGCACTCACGACTCGAATGGCCATGAGCCGGAACGTAGTGCTCAGTTTCCTTTGGTTCTGCTTCGTTTCCAGCGCTAGAACCCAGGCTGGACCTCCATATCTCAGTATCGATGACAACACGCTGGCCAGAAGACGCCTCTTGCTACTGCTGGGACCAGCGTTGTTTGGCATGATTCTAGCTATCGCGAAGCCTTCTCACAGGTATATTCGACGTGGCTGTTGAAGTTTAGCCGGTCATCGATCATCACTCCCAGGTATTTTAACACACGCTTCGAGGCTATGGTGTGCTCTCCGACGGTGATTTCTGCCAGCTGTACCGCTTTACAGTTACTGACCAGTAACACTTCCGTTTTGTGGTGGGCTATCTGCAACATCGCTCCTTGCATCCAGTTACCAGCCATATCGATCGCCTCGGTTGACAACACTTCCACCTCTTCCAGCGTCTCGCCTGTTACCGTCAAGGCGACGTCGTCCGCAAAGCCAACGATCTCAACTCCTTTGGGCAGTTTCAGCGTTAGCACGCCGTTGTAGATCCCGTTCCAGAGCGTTGGACCAAGGATGGAGCCTTGTGGAACTCCCGCTGTGATCCTAATCGATCTCTGTCCCATGTCTGTCTCGTAGACCAGAAACCGGTTCTGGAAATAACGCCTCAGGATCCTGCACAGGAAGTCAGGGATCCTCATTCTATGCAGTGCCTAGGCGATGGCCTACAAGCTGGCGCTGTTGAACGCATTATTGACGTCGATCGTAATCACGGCGCAATATCGATCTCCTCTCCGCTTCTGTTTGGACGCCTTATCAGCTCTCTCGACCACTGTCCGAATTGCATCCACCGTCGATCTCCCTTTCCGGAATCCGAACTGCCTCTCCGACAATCCGTGCTCACTCTACGTGTATTTCGTCAGCCTGTTTAGGATGATCCTTTCCAAGAGTTTTCCGAGTGTATCCAGCAGGCATATAGGCCTGTACGATGCTGGATCCCCCGGCGGTTTTCCTGGTTTCGGCAGCAACACTAGCTTCTGTATCTTCCACCTGTCAGGGAAGTGACCTTTGTTCACCATCCTGAACATGTCTGGATGACTGGATCGCCTATTTCAACGCTACGTTCGGGATTCCATCCGGACCGGGAGCTTTCTTCACCTTCAATCCTTTCGCCACTGCTACGAGCTCCTCGTTGGTGACTTCGACGTTATCTCCCTCTCCTTCTCCATACGGTGTAGGTGGCCAGGTTGTTGCGTCGTGCTTCCACGATGACTTTCAGCTTCTCTGGGCACATTTCAGCGGGCATCGTTGGACCTCTGATCTTCGCCATCACGACTCGGTATGCGTCGGGGTTGGCATCAGCGTCTCGACAAGTGTGTGTGTGTGTGTGTGTGTGTGTGTGTGTGTGTGTGTGTGTGTGTGTGTGTGTGTGTGTGTGTGTGTGTGTGTGTCATCCTCTATCCCTCACCCAGCCGGGGGCGTTGGACAAGTAGAACTGCGAATAATTTGATCAAATCTTATACTCCGTAATGGTTAATGGTTTTTCAATATTTTTTCTACATCCTCCTTTTGCCCGAAAATGTCCTCCTTTTTAATCCTTGTATTTTTCCAGTAACATATTCATAAAATTGTTTTCAAAAAGCGTTGTTTGCAGAGCTTATTTGAATAATTATGTCACAACCTCATCTTATCTAGCAAATGCCATTCGATGGTGGGACTAGGAGTATACTACATCTGTCAACCCCCCTACATTTAGGCTGCGGTCCATTTGGTGAATTTTAACTTATATTTGACAGATGAAAATTTTCAAATAAACCTACTATTCTACCAGACTTTTTTCAGACAAACCAGGAATCAATTTTGACAAACATTTTCTTGAAAATCGGACGATCAACAACAAAGGGATTTTCGACAATATAATTTATTTTCGAAGTGTCAGCGAAAATTCATCGAATGGAACACAGCCTTAGGGTTTATTTTATTTATTTGAAAATTTTCTATCTGTCAAAATTAAATAAAAATTCACCAAATGGAACACAGCCACACAGATTGAATCCAACATTTGTTCGATTTTGACGTTCTGGTTCTATGGGATTTTAGGTATTTCAAGCATAACTATTATTCAAATCAACGTATCTGATTTTGTAAACAATCACTTCAATCGACGATTTGTGGCAACTGCAAGTTCACTCACAGAAACTAACAACACCAGCTAGTAGGCGAAAGTTACAAAAGCAGATACGATGATTTGAATAGTTACGCTTGATTTGTTTAGGCCGCTGTCATTCTGTCATACTAAGAGTGGAGAGGCACGAATGTAAGGAATAATAACAAATAATATGAATTATTTTGTATGGAACGCTAAGCACACCTCTTCGCTCCCACTATGGCAGCGGCCTTGAAGTCCTATGCTGAATCAATGGTAAAATTAACCGGTTGCTGAGATGTTCCATATTGGTTTCAATCAGCGATGACATGCATCCTAATGTATGTACATGATAAAAGTTGGGATGGTTTTAAGGCTGTAAAGCTGTAATTTTCATGCAAATCAGCTCGACTAGATGATTTCTAAGTATCAATAATGAATTATGAAGGCTAGTTTGATGCATTTTTCAGAAGTATAACGAGAAGATGAATTGAATTGGTAACGACTACAAGTTATGACAATCTCAATTGAACCGTTGCAAATCATTAATTGTGTGATAGCGCACATATTATTAAAACGTTTGATAAAAACTCAATGGTAAACTTTAATGTTAAGAAAAGGAATCATTGTCCTCCTTAAACTCCAAACCTCAAATGAAATGTCCTCCTTTTGATGTTTTGGATATGGTAACCCTAGTAATGGTGCCCTTTATGTTGTGAAGACTAGTACTTCAAAAAGGGTAACTTTTGAGGCAAGACAGGGTGTCCTCAACAAGTTAAGGGAACAGGATGCACTAGATGTCCACAACAGGTACAGCAAAACATCACATAGACGCCCTTATTCACACTAACTACTCAGGGTGTGGAAGGTCAAGAAGAGCCACCGCCGTCAACTAAAGCTTGAACCGGGTACCTGGGACTCCCACGATATACCCGCGGCAATGGTCAGCAGACGATGCCCTGTGCGTATTTAGTATGTAATATGTTTTATTTGGATACACAAAATGTTTGAAGCCATGCGTCATCTAAATCATAATTTGCATCACCACCAGTCTTCAAGGTGCAGCCTCGCGCTTGTGAGCAAATAAGTTTTCGTACTCACAAGAACATTCATTCTGTGCTCACGCATGCACCCAGCCAAATGAACATGAGCCCGAGCGTATGTTTAAAGTTCATGCGCGCACTTCGTTTTCTTCAGCGCTCGAACATCAATGTTTGCACCCAAGCGCTGACGCTGGTTTCTTTTTCAACATTTTGTTTTCGAGTGAACGTGTGGTGTGTGTGACGAACGCGAAATATTTTAGTGGTGATTTAGTAGCGTTACCTATTCAGATATCCTTTAAATTTGTCGAACCTCTGAACGGAATCCCTTTATGAAGAGCTTTGAGTGGGTTGGTTTATTTCCTTTAAATTCCGTTATCATTGCTTATCTTTTGACAGATAGTCGTATTTCGTCTACTACTTGCAAACTTCATCAGTGCCAAGTACTTAACAACAGTGGTGTTGAGTACTTGGCACTGATGAAGTCCGCAAGTAGTAGACGAAATACGCGTATCTGTCAAAAGATAAGCAAAGAAATAAACCAAACCACTCAAAGCTCTTCATATTCAAATATCTTTTATCACAAGAAGTAATCGTTGGTAAGTAAGACTGTAAAGTTAAAAAATATATATTTCAGCAGAAGCATATTTAGTGTAGTGATCCGCGCACTACGTCGTATGGCAGCCATTTCCATCCAAAAATTCTCAAAGCAAATTGCAACTAAAAAAAAGTTTTGTGTTGTATTGTTCGCACAATTTCTTGATTTATATAAGAATGCTTATTTATATAAGAAAGCTCTTTATAGGTCGTACTTTTATTTTGGTCAGACTTATTTGAAATTCACTATATATGTCTTGTGTGAATGGATATACTTATTTTAATGACAAATACAACCATCGAGGTACGTAGCAACATCGATTTACGGAGGCAAACATATAACATTTTTATGCGATATCAGTTGGGACACAGTGACTGCAGGGGCCTCAGATAGCCTAGTATTATTCTAAATATTTTAAGCACCTGCTTACTTGTTTCCATAGTTATATTCAACTTTACACTATATACATTATGTTTATTTTATGGAAAGAACAGCATGTGATTTTAAGTAGGGAAATTTCTCAAAATGTTAGTGTGACTGGCATTTAAACCTCAAAATTAATAACTATAAAAATGCATCTAGAACACTAGGTTGCTTGGAATGCGAAAAAGAAGAAGAATTGTATGCACTATCAATGATTGTCCGCATCAGCTACGCAAGTCTCAGTTGAGCGGAGCTTCTCGGCAATCAAGCTGGAGCAACATTGGCTGCGAATGTCCTCACAAATGCTCAATGATTTGATGACTATTCGGTTCAGTCGTTATTTGTTATTTTGATTTTCAATTGATAGATTCGATTTGTTGTTTTATTGTTTATGTGGTTAAATAAATAGAAACTATAAAATGAGCATAGGGTTAACTACCCCATTTTCGGCCTATTAAGCACAACCCGCACTTAGTCTTTCTTAATCTAGCGCAGTTTAGCACCAAACGGAATGTTATTATTACTGATGGCTTCCAAACTTACTTACCTTTCCGTACGTACCGTAAGATTTGATAAAGAGCAACCAATCGTTGAGATATTGTCAAAAGCCTAACACTTCTTCTTGACGTCAAACTCGGCCTACGGATTCTAAACTCGGCCTAACGCATTGAAACGCCATTGAAACGTCAATGAATTCACTGCGGCCTATCGGATGAAGATAAAAAGTGATTCGGTCTGAGCGCTTCTTTTGTTTTTGGGAATAATGGGTGCAATCATGGATTTCTTTGAAGTTTTCTGCTCGATAGGCCCAAAATGGGTGATTAGGCCGAACTAGTTCTCTACCCTATTACTTAGCAATAATAGAAGAAAAAAACCCACCAACCATTTTCCAAATTTGTGTGCGGCTTTTGTCCGACATTCCTTTATTTCAGAATACTGCATCCACTTCCTTTATCAATCCTTCTTTATAACTAAATTAAAATTGAACTACATTATAAACATTGCGCAATGCTTGACTGACTTTAAGTATTTTAAAAGCAATCTTTAATTAATGATTTACTGGCAACTGCGCGCATTCAGAAAGATATTGGTGTTGACGATTGTCGCAAAACCGGACAAAATTTATATTTAAATTACACACGTTAAACCACAATTAACATCTAGTCACTCGCCAACACCAACCAACTATTCACGTAAAACCTCCGAGTGCAACCTCGATGTTCGAGCACAGGCGCAAGCACGAAACATCAAGCCTGAGTTCATTTACGCTGCGCTCATCCCCAGGTGTTGTTCATTTCTCTCAAGTTCGATGCGCGTGTGTAAACATGAGCCTGAGAGAGAACACGCGCTCTGAATGAACTTGTACTTCTGAAATTTGAATTCACGCTCAGCGCCGTGCATGTTTACGTGAAGACTGATCACCCCAAATACACTTGTCAACAATCTTCAACTGGAACGTACGAACTCATCAAATCACTTCGAGATAGAGCAGGAATTAGGGCCTAACAGCTTTTGTAAACAATGACTTCTCTTAATGATTTTAAGAAATTTAAGGCTCGCCCACGCAAACCAACATCCTCATCGGGTAGGGAAAGACTTCCCCTATCCGATGGTTAGGTTGGTCTGCGTGGACGTGCCTTGAATTCCTAGAAATCATCGATTGAAGTCATTGTTTACAAAAGCTGTTAGGCCCTAATTCCAGCTCTATCTAGACTTCGCCAAACCACGCAGATAGCGCCAAATCTTCTGATGCTTGCAATTTTGCAAACATGATGAATCATGTTTTCTTTCTCGATTCTAAAACTTCTCCGATTCACTTCGGCATATGGATGAAAGTAAAAATGGATTCACTTGTACCACATTGTTTGTTTTTGAAAAAAAAAAGTTAGTCTTGTAGGTTTTGAACTAAAGTATCGCATCTAACAAATTTCCACTAGTTAGTGTACAGGACATGTTTGCAACGATGATGGATGTTAATTACGATCCCTGCACACTATAGCAGGAGCTATGAATGGTTCTATCAATTTTATTTGAACTTTATTTGAATTTCGGCAAATTTTCCTTGATTGAAATTTAAACCAATTCAAAAGCGAAATCTGAACAGCTGAAATGTTCGGTAAAATTTATGCAATTCAATTTGTTGGAGATAGGAATAAGATTTGTAAATATCAATCCAATTAGTTAAGTGTTAAATTACCATTCCAAATGATACGGCCTGTTATTGAATTGCGAGCAGAGAGAGGGAGAGAATTTTGTATTACGATACCGACCGATAGATAGCCGATGGTCACTACCACAGTAGGAGATAAGGGACGAGCAAATTTATGTAAATAGTTCAGTTACAAAATACACGTTGAAGGAAACAGTACCTACGTCGTCTGTTTCTCTGGTCGGTCGATGACAAATTTTTCTTGTGATCAGTGATTCGGTTTGGGCAGAATTCGTCTCGGTGAGAGTGATCTACTAGCGAAGAAAGTCCTTCTAGTGCGGCAAGACGTCTATCGTCAACACAATTCAATTGCTTTTCAGCTACTTTGAAACTAAATCTCCACTAAAATGACAAGATTTGATCATTCAAACAAGGTTGAACATGTTTTTAAATTATTTTCAAATTCAATAGCCTTTAAAATGAAGGTCAAAGTTTTACCGAACGTTCAGCTGTTCTGATTTCGGTAAAATTTACCGAACACGAAAACAAAATCTTAGTGTGTAAATAAACTTGAAAGCGCCTAAGTAATATGCGCTGACGACGACTCTGTAACTCTTAACTCCTATCGAAAATCACGTAAGCGAACGTCAGACTGTGCGTGAAACATGGCGGCTTTTGTACTATCTCTATATGTATTTTCACACACGCACTTAGAAATTATCGCCGACTTCGGTCATTTTTACCGAAATCTGAACAGCTGAACTGTTCGTTAAAATTTATGCAATTCAATTCAATTGCTTTTCAGCTACTTTGAAACTAAATCTCCACTAAAATTACAAGATTTGATCATTTAAACATGGTTTGAAATGTTTTAAAATGAAGGTCAAAGTTTTACCGAACGTTCAGCTGTTCTGATTTCGGTAAAATTTACCGAACGTTCAGCTGTTCTGATTTCGGTAAAATTTACCGAAAACGGAATCAAAATCTTAGTGTGCATGTACCGCAATGTGCCATAATTGTGCACAGCGCCTAATTATGTGCATTTTTCGGTAATTGTGCAGTATAAAATGATTTTTTTTTTCTAAATGTATATTATTGCCATACCTACCCAAATGAATATCTAATATCTATCCACATTTTTAACACACTTCAAAATTAATCATTTTTAATCATTTAATAATCTACAGCTTATAATTATTTTGGAATTGTTAAGAACTGCGCAGAATTAGGTCAGTAAAGGCGGAATTATTGCACTTTACTGTACTTGTGATTAATTTGAACTGGCTATTAGTGTGATTAAAATTACGCGTGGGTAAATTTCCCCCTCCCCTTTCTGCATATGCAACAAACTTGCAGAAACTTGAAAAGATACAACAAGTTGGCATTTTTGCTACGTTTGCTTTCGTGTGTCAGAGCTGCTCTGACGTTGTTGGTATCGTGTGGTAGCAAATTTTGAAAGCATTAATTTGAGCGAGAGCGTGCGATTTTAACACACCACAGACTGTTTGGTTTGCATGTGGATGTGCGTCACTTATTACTATTCTTCCTACCTACTGCAGAAAAAAATGTATACAGATGTATCTCAAGCCGCTATGACATCAGTCGCGTAGCATAATGACATCACTGTTTCGAATCTTTTATAATCGATTAATTAGTAACTTTCAATTAAGGTTACTTCAAATCTTACCAGGGGCGTCCACATTCCACGTGGACAGTTTTTAAGGGTATATGAACAGCCTGACAATACAGTTTAAATGCATTTCTTAATGATGGTAACATTAAAAACTATCTCACGATACATAATCTAATAGAAAAGTACTTAACGCGGCACCCTATGATATAGAAAAAACAGACGCATGAATGAGCTTATCCGCCCAAAGCTCCCGTTCATGATCAGCTGCTGGCTGCATGAAACCGGTCTTACATGATGCACTTTTTGGTGTGCGCTGATCTAATTTCATGTTTTCTTTTCCTTTCACGTAGGTGTATACCGAACATATCTGCGAAAGCCGCTACCTGATGCTCTGTTGGCGAGGCGAGAGGGTGTGATCGGTTTCTCGGTTCATAACCAAAAGCCTTTGCTAAAAAAAAACGCTTTATGGCGGAAGTACTAAATACCTGCTTTGCTTCTTCTATGTTCCAACTGGAAGCTATGCCTGCTTTCAAGTTAATATTCTTGTTGAGCATGCCCAAACATATTGATTTTAAGCTTTTTGAGTCTATCACCCTTATTTTTGTGAACGTCCGGATACGTCATACAAAAAAAAATTGTATGGTGTATCGGATACGGCCGTGCAGGCCGCGCAGAATAGACCTAAGTGATTCTACTTTACCAGTAACAACCCTGAAGAGCAAACATGTCAGCTCCCACAAAACATACAATGATCAAACTGGAACTCCACGTTTGTTATAGTGCAACAAACAGGGAGTTGCAGTTTTATTATCGTAGGGTAAGGTGGGACAAGATAAGTCACAGCCTAATGAAAATAAAACGTTAAACAAAATAAGATGAGTCAGCTAGTACACTTATTAATTAAATTGTTTGTCAAAATCAACTTGTTCAATGCAATGATAGTTTGCTTTTTCAAACCAGTATTGGGGCTACAATAAGCCTGTTGATGTTGACAATCAAGCGTCTGACTGAAAATCTATTTAAAAAAACACAACCAACCAACCAACCAGCTTGCGCCACCTTACCCTATGTTGTGTGAGAGCTGACATGTGTGCTGCTGAAGTTTCAAGATAAGGCTTCGTTTCAGATTCACCTTAAGGTACTGCATTGAAGTTACAATTACCATTTGTTTTACCGTAACTGTTTTTCACAGCTATTCCAGTATACACGCATCTCCTGACTGCACATAAAAGCATAACAGTCCCATATAGATTTTTGTCAGATTTGTCAGTTGTCCATTAGATTAGATTGCAAACTACCGGTAATTTTACATTGTGCACTAAAATTTGCAGGTTTTGTTCCGAAAATATCCTGAAAAATACCACACTAAGGTGTCCCAGCACGTGAAAAAAAAAATATTTTCAACAGCGTTTCTATCGGCTGGTTGTTTTCAGATGGGACTGATATGCTTTAATGGGCAGCATAGACCGTCGTCAGAGTAGACGAGAAACTGTTGTGTTGTGGATTGTGTGGTTTATTGATAGATTCTTTCAATTCACATCGCACTTATTCTTTATGAATCAAGGAATAAGCAAAGATGAATACTAAGATGAAACTGTCGGAACAAAAACTTTCCATTATAGTGTCCTCTTTCACGGTCCCTTTCATCCAATGAATACACCCCGTATTCAAGGTAATTTTGTGGTTTTGCTGCCCCTTTGGTAGAGATGAAATTTTGCGCTCATTTTTATCAAAGCAAACACACCAAAATCAGAGATGTCCCATTTTTTAATTACTCGATTAACAACTAATCGATTATTTTTTGTTCGCTGTGCTGCCATTTTTCAACCAATAAGAGTGCAGCACATGTTTGAAACGATCGGTGATGATCCTATGGAGATGTTAATGCTTATATCGGCACGATATAACCGATTACATATATTTTACTTTTCGGTTCGTTAATCGATTTATCAATTATTCGAATGAAAATCGGCCATCCCTTGATGAATGTGAAACGTCATTTCAAATATAAGGACCGTACATAAATAATGATACAATTTGAAAGGGACCGGGGCTAATCACAAATTACGTCCCTACGGTAACTGAAATAAACACGAGTGTTCACCGGTTGGAATAAGTGTGCCGAAAACACCCAAACGATGTATGGAGAAGATTTATAAAATTCTACAAATGGCCGCTACTATCATGGTTGATTTTACAAGGCAAATCAGCCACGACATCGGCCATTTTTTGATTCTATAAAATTTGTTCCTAATGTAAAAGCGTAATTTTATTAGCGTTTCCACACTTATCATGTAATGCGTGATGCGCTATAATTCATGCTGAAGCATCAAATGTAAGGGAAAATGGGGCAAAATGGCCTTCCTAACACAATTCCACAATTTTGACAAGAAAATAATTCTTCCTATAATCCTACAGAAGCTTAAAGGGTTGACCTACAATCCTATGCTTGAAGAACAATCAAACAAACTAGTTTAAATTCGATAAAGTGCAAAAGAAAATTTAAAAGTTTTAGGCATAATTTTCTACTTATGGGCTATGGGGTAAGATGGTCAATGAAGCAAAAAGAACACCTGTATAACTGAAGGCATTAATAGCCTTTTTGTCGAAACTACTGCAAAGTTCTTATTGGTATTTTTTTTTTCGAGGGTAATTCAAATTACACAATCTTTAACAAATTTTATGGAATTTTACTTGAAGCTGGAATTTTTTCCTATATTTTTAAACTTTTATCATACATTAGTCTTAACATGGGAGGAAGATACAGATAGCACACACGGCATTCATTTTATAGCTTTTCTTTATGTCATGAAAATTTGAGTTATTGAAAAATAGGCGTAGTCAGGGTTGCTTCCACTCACTTTGTATAAAAAAATGATTTCCTGAATTTTGTAATCATTAGACGTTATAATGATATTTTGTACTTGTAAGATACAAGAAGAGGTTGAAAGGCAAGTGTTTAACTCATAAAACCTGTCAATTTCGCTACCAGAGTGTTACAATCAGCGATCTTATGATTCGTGAGCGTTCACTCAGAGTGAGCGCTCGCGAGTCGTAAAATCGCTGATTGTGACTATCTGAAAGCAAATTTGACAGGTTTCATGTGTCAAACACTTGCCCTTCAACCTCTTCTTGTATCTAACAAGTATAAAATATGATTATAACATCTAATGATTGCAAAATTCAGAAAATCATGTTTTTATAGCAAGTGAGTGGAAGTAAGCCTGATGGAAGTAACGAGAAGAGGGTTTAAAGTATGTGTTTGACTCATAAAACCTGTCAATTTTGCTCTCAGAGCGTCACGAGTCGTAAAATTGCTGATTGTGACGCACTGAAAGCAATATTGACAGATTTTATGTGTCAAACACATACTTCACGTCCTCATCTTGTAACTTACAAGTACTAATTGTCACTATACCATCTCATGATTTCATAATTCTGAAAAACATTTTTTTATAGCAAGTGAGTGGAAGTAACCCTGGGCGTAGTAATATTACCTGTTTTACTTTGAGCGTGTAGTGCTTGTTTGACGTGTTCAGTGTGCAGTGAGAAAATGTCCTTTTCTGTTTTGTATTTTATGATGCCACCAAAGATTTTGGCAAAAACCTTGGTTAATGGTATCTTCCAATATGGATTTAACTATACTTATGGCATATTTAATGAATGAATCTAAAAAAACGGTGTCCCATTGAATAAGATAGCTTCTTCTTCTTCTTCGCATTTCAAGCTTAATGCATATCGCATATTAGCTTATTGCGTGCTCTCAACTTAGTGTTCTAGATGCACTTCCACAGTTATTAATTGAGAGCTTTCGATGCCTGTACCATTTTTGCATTGGTATAATTGTGTGGCAAGTCCAATCATACTTCTATGCCCAGGGAAGTCGAGAAAATTTCCAACCCGAAAAATTCCTAGAACGGACCGGGAATCGAACCCAGCCACCTCCAGCATGGTCTTGCTTTGTAGCTGCGCCTTTACCGACTGAGCTAAAGGAGGCCCCGAATAAGATAGCTAAAAACGACAATTTGTCAGAAATTACTTTACGCAAGATTTCAATACCGCCTTCTGTATTCTTGTTCAATTGTAAGAAAAGTATTGTCAAACTGCTTGGCTCTCAATGACAGTTCCAGACAATTGTGTCTGGAAAATATCTCAAAATGACAAACCTAATGATATTCACATCATCATTCAAGCAGTTTAAAATGATGTTTCTTACCATTCGAACTAAAGATACATTTTCATTAATGCATTTCCGAATATGTAATTCAAACCCATGTTTTATCGACGCTACATTTCAGATTGCGAAATAGACACCGTGACATAAAATCTCTCATCACGGGGATGATCAGGCAAGTAAAGCCGTTGGTCCCCGGTCCCATGAGTTGATGGGTCGATAGGTAAGGTCCAGATGTGGGAGCTCTCTCCCTAGCGTCGGTTGCATTAGTACTTAGTACAGAAAACAAATCAAGGAAAAAAAACATTTTAGATGAGCTTCAATAGTACATAATTATATACAAATACCTATATTGATAATAATCCCATATTCTTATATTATACGTACATTCCGATTTGACAGACATTGCATTATACATGGGATTGAACCAAACATGCTGTCGAAAAGTGCAAGCTCTCTTATTCTCTCACAGAATATTATTCCGTTGCGCTCTCGCAAAACACGACACCATTCAGAGCAGTGATCAAGAAGATTGATGTGACGTCCACACACGTCGCAAAACGCAACGGCGGTGCAAGAGACGAAGAAGAAGAAGAGAAGAAAACTAAATTAACATTGGATTGAGGTGATCGGGATTTTTATTGTTGCTTTTGGGTTTGAATCATCGTGGAAATCTCATAATTATGTCTTGGAAAATTCCTTCCAGGGTCGTTCTTCTTAAGCAGATTCCAACCTCACAATTTGGGTCAGCTTTGTCAAGATCGAGCGAGCAACACGATGAATGGAATTTTAATCATAGTAGACACGCAGTCAACGCTGCGATACACACAGAAAAGAGATGAGATTATGCGAGAGAGACGGTGTGGATGGAAGCAAGGTTTCGAAAAAGAAGGAAAAAAAAAAGGTAACTAGTTTCACCTTCCCTTTCGTTAGGGGAAAACCACCACGACTCGTGCGAGTTCTTATGCAATTTCCATTCTACTGCTTGTAATGTAACAGATAAATATTAAACCAGGGATGGCATTTTCCGGTGACCTACCTTTTGTTTCGACTGGTCTAGCTTGATTTTGCACGATTTAGTCGAAACAGCATGAAATTAATGACTGCTACGATTTGCTACGTTGACAATTGCTGTTGGGAAGGCCAGATTCCGCACTGCTTGGTGAGGGTAGACTTGAAATCTGAATCTGCGATTTTCGACCCTTCCACTCAGTCTTTATGGGTTTTGTTAGTACGAATTCCTGATGAGTTTCTCCTGTACACGTATCGAAAATATTTTTTTCCTTGTTTCTGCGTAGTTCGTTTATCCAGTCTTGCTGCTGACCCGAAATGACGGCCTTCTTTTTTTGACAATGACAAGAATCCTTTCGCAATTTTTTTTTCTCGTCCACTCACTGCTGCCACTCACTGAATTTGCTTCCGCGATTATCAAACCGGATCACCCGCGTCAAAATTGGTCCTTAGATGGTTTCTTGATCTGCGAGCAAAACGGTACACCCTTTTTTGGTGTGATTAATGGTTAATCGTGCTATTTCCTTGCTTCTTTTCACTATGAAGGAGTGTAATATTCAACTTTCATTTCACGTGCTACGTACGAAGAACTGCTACGATGAGGTGCGCGAAGGCACTAACACCAATGTCCCTCTGTCAGCCAGGCAGCCAGCAAAAGGAACACGGAGAAAGGTTTTGCAAATTTGTGACAGCTTGCACAGCGGCGATGATGGTAAAGAAGGTTTGACATTTCATCGGATAACATCTCACATCTCTGAGCTATTTTTCGAAAGGGCACAAGATAATGTCAACACTGAGTTCCACGAAGGAAATAAGGCATTCCACGAAACAGCTGCGGTCTGCTGATTTTTTTTTGTTTACCGAGAAGTTTTGACAGTTCACAGTTGAACTGACAGATCTTTCCCATTGAAAATAGCTTTGTTTATATTTACATCTTGTATCGGCAGCACCTAATCACTCACACACTCACAGCTTTTTAGCTGTCAGGTCAACTTTGAAACGTCTCATGGATTACCTTATAGATGTAAAATATTGAAATTATTTGAATATTTATCACATGATGTTCTTTTTTTTGTAAGCAATCAAGAAGGGTAAGCGTTCCAGTTTTGGCACTAGTGTTCCAGTTTTTGGTCCTAGTGACTAGCTCAAATTTGAAATAAATTTTATTAGTTTGATTTCCGTAGATATATTGCAAACATATACACAAAGTCGTCTCCTTGCCTTGTTGCAGTTGACAAACAAATAATGTGTGGATGTTTTCCTGAGGGCAAATCTATGGACCAACCTTCCACTGGCTAAAAGTATATAGAATTATTAAGTACATATATATATGAATCACATGCGGTTTCTTTGATTTGTACCTTAATCCATTGAGAGGGGAAGCAACGCATTCTACAGATGAGCGGTTGGGATCTCCATTTTGGTTCTTAAGAGGCAACTAACCGTCACTCGATTTGCTTCTGCTTCTTCCTAAATCATCACTTCAAAACAGCTCTCTTTTTTCCTTTTTGATTTAATTTCCGTCGATCTTGTTTTCCGTAGCTCCCACACCTGGGCCCTACCTCTCGACCCATCAACTCATGAACCGGGGACCAACGGCTTTACCAACAATCAATACGAAACTAACGATTTTAAATTGGCTCACTACTTGACTAGCCTATTAGCATAGAGGTAACTCTAAGACCACTGGGTCCCGAAGAAAATCATTATTATTTTTGGCTCACTCAGTACCAGAACAACGGTCCCAAGCAGTCCCAAGCTATTTCACTCACCCCTGCATGTTCTGCATGAATCCACACACCCCTGATGTTATCTGTCAAACTTTCATAGCGAATCAAAACAAACATAGTGTAGTAATAGAATTTCAACTAGAATAGGGTACGTTAATCGTTTGCTTGGGACCAATAGGCTACTAAAGTGGTGAGCCAATTTAAAATCGTTAGTTTCGTATTGATTGTTGCTATTAGTCCCAAGCAAACGATTAACGTAACCCATTCTAGGCAAAATTCTAGTACTACGCAATGTTTGTTTTGATTCGTTATGAAAGTTTGACAGATAAAATGAGGGGTTATTGGTTTTTCCTATGTTTCGAGGGGTGAATCGATTAGCTTGGGACCGAAGAGAGTACCAGAGCTGAGCCAAAAAGTTGAGCACGTTATTTCGAGACCTTCTAGTCTTAGAGTTACCTCTATGGTAAAACCATAGAGGTAACTCTAAGACCACTGGGTCCCGAAGAAAATCATTATTATTTTTGGCTCACTCAGTACCAGAACAACGGTCCCAAGCAGTCCCAAGCTATTTCACTCACCCCTGCATGTTCTGCATGAATCCACACACCCTTGATGTTATCTGTCAAACTTTCATAGCGAATCAAAACAAACATAGTGTAGTAATAGAATTTCAACTAGAATAGGGTACGTTAATCGTTTGCTTGGGACCAATAGGCTACTAAAGTGGTGAGCCAATTTAAAATCGTTAGTTTCGTATTGATTGTTGGTAAAACTGTATGGGAAAAATAACAATAATTTCCATTCAAAGTGTTTTTATGTTACTTCATACGTGAAGTTAGCGATTTTCAGAGTTGGTTGGAAATGCTAACATGAAGCTTTAGTGTGATGATTTATTAGCTAGAGAATGATCTTTAGAAGAGAGTAGGTGCATAGTTCCGTTAGAGTACGGCAGTATGAAAATTGAATAGAAGTTGAAAATGAGCGAAGGGCCATTAATGCGACAGTTTTTAAAGTTAGACGCACATCTTTTGCCTAACCCGTACGATGTACGCGGAGACTTGAAGTATGTCTCCTAGTCTACAGGCAAAAAATGTGCGTCCTTCTTTTGCTCATAAACTGACTGCGGCTGTGGAATAGTTCTAGCGACGTTTTCATAATTTCCAAATAATTTCCAGGAAATAAGTGAACGACAAAGTCCATGAATGATTTCTTTAGGCTGTCGTTCACTTTTTTTTACCTGAATATGCATCGAAAGCGTATTTTTCATCATATAGGTATTTCAATTTTAAATTGCAGAAAAGCTTAATAATGGAAATGGCTCTAATGTTGGCCATGGATCTAACAATCGGGCCAATCGATAAAATTTCCTGATCTTATTTTTTTCTACAACAATATTTATGGTTGCTAATGAAAAATGATCAAAACATGCAACATGCAGCTTTCCTTCCAAATTTATGTATGGGTACAATATTAGATGCAGATTTGGAATATTGGCCCTATATTATAATAATAATTAATATTACTATTATTATTATTATTATGCCGCGTAGAATATGATCATAAAAAAAAGATCAGTACTAATGCAAAAATGGTACAGGCATAGAAAGCTCTCAATTCATAATTGTGGATATGCTCAAAGAACACTAAGTTGAGACCTAACGTGAAGTCCCAGCGATAACGTTATAAATCCAAAGAAGACGGACATAAATGAAACACTTGAATAGGTATTAATTTTCTTTGCGTATAGGAATTCGATCTGGGAAATTACGGGGTGATAGACCCTATGTCTCGATTCGCTGCACTCCCAATAATGAAAGGTTACTGCGAAAAGTAAATATTTAGCATAATAATGCAATTGGAATAAAAACAATACATGCTTTGAGCCCCAATTCAGCGCAGCTAGGCTTTTTGGATTTTTGGACAGCTCGGACTTTTAATGTAAAAATGATAGTATTAATATTATGGGAAATCTAATCTTTTTAAATTTGTAAATAAACCATAAGCACAATTCAATTTATCTAGGAATAATATTTTCATTGTTTCTTTAAATTGTGAAGAATTAGGCCTTAGCTGCGTTGAATTGCGGCATTCTATGATATACGATTTATCTTAACAATATATTTAATATATTATTGCATGATTTTATTTCAAACTACACATTTGTCTCATGAACTGCAATGCAGAGTATAACGTCTATCCTATTTCAAAAGTTGTGAAATAAACTTTATTTTATTTATTTTTTCAAATTGGAAACATTCCTTTGCGCCTAAGATCTAATCCTATACCTACTTTCCTAATTCTACATTAAAAATACAACACTTTTACTACCATTGCCTGTCTGGTCTTTAGAAATCGCTTACTCGACCCTTACGTTCCCAATCTCCGTAGCGTGTCGGTTCTGGACCCCGCGGGCCACCGATCTCACCGGTTTTTGGATTGGTGTTATTTGGCCACGGTTCGAGGGGTTCTTTCTCCTGATACGGATGCTTGCCAACGATCTCATCCAACTTACCGATCGGAGTCTTCTCACGTAGTTTCTTCTGGAACTCCTCCATCCGTGGACTCACTGGCTTGTCCGATGGGGACTTAGAGGAGAATGAAAGCGATGGCACTGAGGTTAAAGAGTAGATTATAAATTTTTATCAGAGCAAGCGAATGAGAGTTCCAATAGAACGCATAACTTACCAAAGTTTACAACGTAAACATGCCTAGCCGATAGGGACGAGAGCTTATTGAGCAACACTTTGGAAGTCATATTTTAAAATGACAAAGTGTCTTAGATTGCAGAAATGTAGTCGGATTAAACCGAGAATAAACTTGATTCGAAAAAGTACCGCAATGTAATGCGTTTGTTATGATTATCAATCAGCTGCTGCAGTGCGGCTGTTCATCCAGCTGTCATCGCCTAGCGTGGACTCATACGTGGTCGAAAAGACTTCCGTTAAGTTAGCCACCAAAAATCGAGCCACCAAAAAAAAAATGGTGGTTGGTGACGCGCCACCTACATTTCAAAGTAGAAAACAACATTAAAAATTGGTGGCTAACTTATTGCACGGTGGGCCCGTCAGATTATGTAAAAAAAAAACATTTTGAAAGGAGGTGAGATGCGACCCCATTATGATATGATTTACAGTATCCCCTCGCTAATTAAACCGATGAATCGATAATCCGACAACACGATCTCTTATGACACATTCTACGTGACGATACAATACGGTACGATACGTTAACGGTTTTCTTTCGACCTGTATTTTAATCAATTGATTCAATTGAAAATTAACCCCCAATTATGATTGCATATTTGGAAAGTGCGAATTTCTTATAAGAATTGATCAAGAAAATCTTATTTGAGTAGCTCATAACGTTTTGGTAAGGAGTTGTTGAGTAGATGTAGTTGAGTAGTGCAAAACGTTCTAACGTCACGTAAGGGTCAGTTCAAACTTTACGTAACGCAAGAGGGGGTGGGGGTAGTTTGGCAACGCGTTACCCGCCATGTATTAGGTATAGGAAGTAGCATTATGAGGAGGTGAGGGTTATGCCTTGTTCAGACTACAGAGCTATAACATGTTATAGCGCTGTCTTGATGGTGGTTTCTGTGTTCCAATTATTTGACAACCGTTATAACATGTTATAATTCTCCAGTCTGAACAGCGTTTTACTCAAAAACACGATTTTTTGTGTTAGGTAATATTTGAACAAGCCCTAATATACCCACTCACAAAATCATTTTTAACAACTTCACCAGTGACAAAAGTCACTTCGACTATCGGAATAACCCCCTCTATGTTCACGCATAACGCAGAAAAAATTATCGTTGGAACGAAAATATTTGAGGTAAATTTAAACGTAAACTCAGTTTGTTCTGGCCACAAAAATAAGCAAGGTTTATTTCAAACGTATTCCATGTTTGAAGGCATGTGATAATAATGTTTAAAATAAAAATAATTTTACTTTTATTTTAAAAAATATTCGTGTTGAAAATAAACGTGAATATTTTTGTTTGGTTTGACAACTATGCGAACAAAAATAAATATGCGACTTAATATGTTTATTTTAAACAGCTTCTCATATTTGAAAGAAACATACTTCATTTTAAATTATACCTATTAGTATTTGAATCCAAGATAAAGCAAAAAATGGATTGCAAAGAGATAAAAAAAAAACGATCTGCAGACAGGGCATCTAAACTCCTGCTCTTTTTCGGGTGCGATTAAAGGTGGGCTGTGGATATTGGGATCCTGGTCCGAGATGCGGGGACCCGTCGGGGTGAGTGTCCGAAGGTTCCAGTTCAGTAAAATCAGCAAAACTTTGTGATATTAGCGTCGTTTTGTCGTTTCTAACGCTAGTCCTCATACCGGCCCTTTCTACTTTTGGTGTTGGAGGAGGGGGTGGGCTGGAGGATCCGGAATAGATTAAAAATCCATTTCGGATTTTCGTTTTTCTTCCAACGTCAGTTGTGGAGGAGGATGATACAGAGATCGGCATCAGAAACGACAGAGTGACGTCGACGCGATACTGTGGGGTTCCTCCGGTTTTATCGAGCTGGCACATTGTTAAGACACTTACATAGGTGGGTTTCCGAATCCATGACGGTTTTGTCGCTTGCGGGCCGCTTTCGGTTGAATGGCAGAGCTGCTGCAATTTTTTTTCGAATGTAAACAAGGAAAAAAAAAAACGTAGGACACGTTAAAAATCGTTTGCCCAAATTCTATATTGTTGAAATAAACAAGTTTTGACTTTAATTCAAATATCTATATTTTTGTTGAAAACATGTTTTCAATTTATTTTGAAGTATTATTCATATTTCTATAGAATAAACCTTTATATTTTTTATTTATATGAACGAAATTCGGTTCCGTGATGCACTCAGGCAAATAAACTTGCACTTGCACAGATTATTTTACTGGGTCAGTAATTTTTTACTGGGTTTTCAAACAGCTGAAAATAACGGTCACACGTAATGAAACTAAAATTTTTAACATATTTTATTTTTATCATCAAATAAATGTAATAAGAACGCAGTTTGTGCAAATTTCAAGAAAAAAATCTGTTCTATACAATTTTTCACAATTTTTTTTTAAATTTACTGACTTTTTAGCTGTAAAAACCTAGTAAAAAATTACCAAACAGGGAGGCCGTGATTTTGTGTGTGCACCCCAGCATGAGTGCAATGTTTACATTCGAACATCGCTTGCTTCAGCGTTTGAAAAACATCGTTCCTACTCAAGCGCAGTAACCCGCCGTTAGTTTTTAAACTCAGCTTTGCTTTCCGTTGTTATCGTGTCAGTGGCAAACGCGATACATTTTCAGCGTGGTGGTAAGGTAAGTACCCCGGCTGTTATTGTGAAGCTGTCATGTGTGGCTCCTCGTTAATTTTGAGCATACAATTTAGCATAAAGCTAAGGATAAAATGTTATCTTCACCAATTATTTATCCTTTACGTGCCTTTACTGTGATCGGTGTGTCGCATCAAGCCAATAGCAAATGGTAATGGCGAGGAGTAGATTTTCAATGCATAATTGCTAGTTTAAATTAAAGTAACAACCCTGTAAATGTTGCTTCTCTTTTGAAAGCATTGGTTTGTTTTTTTGACAGTGAATATATTCAGAGGAAAATTGATCAGCATCAAAACAACAGCAAAGAGTCATGGAAAATTTTGAAATCTTTGATGAAGCCTAGTAATTGTAAATCGCGGTCCATAACTTTTGATGGCATATTAGAACAGTCAGAACCAGTAATTGCTTCTAAGTTTAATGACTATTTCGTGGAGAGCGTTTCACTGATTAATCAATCTATTGAACTAGTCAATGAACCGGACGAAATAAAACAGCCGATTAATAGTAACTGTAGATTTGATGGTTTTCATCCAATTACATTAGATGAACTTAAAAATATTTGCTTTTCATTAGGAAAAACGGCTGGAGTAGATAATGTTAATGCTAGAGTTATTCAAGATTGCTTTCATGTCATTCAACACACTCTGCTGAACCTTATTAATCAATCATTGCAATCTGGGCACGTGCCGCGTATTTGGAAAGAATCTTTAGTTGTTCCTATACAAAAAGTTGCTGGGACGATTAAAGCTGAAGAGTTTCGTCCCATCAACATGTTGCACTCATTAGAGAAAATTTTAGAACTTGTTGTAAAAGGCCAGCTGTTAGAATATTTAAAAAGTAACTGTTTGTTGATACCGGAACAATCGGGATACCGGGAAGATCATTCTTGTGAAACCGCGTTAAACTTAGTGTTAGCTAAATGGAAAGAAAAATTGGAGCATAAAGATACGATTGTTGCTGTGTTTTTGGATCTAAAACGCGCTTTTGAGACAATTTCTAGGCCCTTATTGTTGAGAACAATCAAGCGCTTTGGAATTTCGGGTTCTGCATACAAATGGTTTAAAAGCTATTTTTCTGACAGAACACAAAGGACTGTTTTTAATGATTTTGTATCTAGTAAAAATAGTGACTTTAGTGACCAGGTGGACGAAAAAAGTGACCAAATGTTAACTACCATTGACCTACCTAGCAGGCTACGTATATCTTTTTAAGCATCAAGAAACTGAAGCCTTGACAATGTGTTGCAGAATATTCTGATTTCACGCTGATCGAGAATGCTGCATTTAGTCAACAGGAACTCCATCAATTATCAGGAGCGCAAAAATTTGCGAGCAAATGCAGCAAGTAAAGTTTGTCGATCTACGGGGCGCTGAATGATAATGATCGTGATTCGTTTCATGCTGGAAGTTTTTAGCCCTTTTTATTTTTGAATCAATTACCAGGATATTTATTTTTAAAAAGTGATGAAATTATGAAATCACATTGAACATAAAGTATTGTTTGTTTTGATTATACATAGGAAAATACAGAAAACTAAACCCATTAATTTAAATCATTCTGGTTATGTAGCTTCAACTGTATCCAGCTAACTAGCCTTTATGATTTATTCTCTACTGTAATAAATATGTTCTGCTGGGAAGCTAAGAGATCTAGGTCTGAGCAATACAACCATATTCTCGTTTAAATACTCTTCGAACAAAAACGAGAATATGGGTGATAGTATGGTCGCATGGTTTCGTCACATCTAATTATGCTCTTATTAAGCGTTGTCATCGTCACACACCCAAAAACTTAGCGGACGAAAAGAACAACACAAAATTCACTATGAGATTGGGTATATAATGATAGAATATCGAACGAATCGAATGAGCAACAGCAAAAGGTTCCTAGATATTTCTTAAGTATTTTTAGGTATCTTATGTCGTTTTCGTTTTTGAACCTGGGTTAGTGTTAACCTGACTCTGCAATAAAAAAACGTTTTCAGTTTGAAGAGTGTTTCGTATGTTGGTGTGTGTGACATCGCGTGAAGTTAGCTGTCAAACACTTTTTTGCTTGTTGTTTGCAGTCGAGGGGCGATTCACTTGTGTATTTTCGATTCAGGTCAACGTATTGATGAACGTATTGAAGTATTTTTTATCGAATAAACGTGTATTTTGCGTATTTATGTATTATTTTGCACTTTTTGAATATATGTAATTTTCTGTGTATTAGAAAAATAAAAGTGTATTTTTATGCATTAATGTATTGAAAATCAGTTATAAGTGTATTCTGTCAATTCAGTGTTTATGTTTACCACTCGAACCGATAATCAAACGGATCAAACTCACAATGTTGACGTTTTGTTTGACAAAGGCACAGCACACGCTAACTTTGAAATACCCACTGATGAGTAGAATTTCACCCAATTTAAAGAAAAGAGGCTTAACTCATAAACTCATTAGAGGCTTGACATTAGTTGCGTAGACAGATTTTTGGGATTCTTGAGCCACCCCACCCACCTATGTTGACAATTGTCCATACAAAACTTTAAAAATGTGTATGGGCCGTGGATAATTGCCAACTAACCCCTCCCCCCGTAGTTCATGAACAGCCCCTTACCTCGCTCATTACGCATAAATAAGCATCTGTTACCAAGTCTGTAACGAAGGCGTACGTTACTTATTTGTGGGTCACAACTACTCATTTTTTTTTTAATTTAATAAACGATTTAAGGCACTTTTCTTAAAAATGGGTGAAATCCTACTCATTAATGCATTGTTTTGTGATTCGAGCTCGGATTAAAATATAAAATAATAAATTTACGCATTTTGTCCGAATTCAGCATTTTGATTGTACATATTTCGAATTTTTCGTGCAAATGACGAATTATCGTGTATTTTTATTATTCGTCGAATATTTGTGTATTTTTTTCCGAATTTTGTATTTTTTTGCATTTTTTTGCATTTTTTTGAGTAATGACGAGTTATGATGAATTTTTGTGTATTTTTTTCATTCGCGTATTTTCGATTCATTTTTGAGAGCAGTGAATTGCCCCTCGTTTGCAGTATCGCGCTTTTTCACTTTTTCAATAATTCCGTCTGTAGTTTCCGACGCCGTTTTCTGCTTTTCGCGTTTTAAAATAAAATGGAAGGACAAATCATCAATCTCACCGATTTTGAGCTCGTGGTGGACGAAAACGGGAACGCCGTGCAACAAGTGGAAGGGTTCGTGCTGCTTCGGAACAAAGCAGGTAAGTTCATTTTTTGTTGCCTGATTTTATGGCTAGTGCGATTCATTTTGTCGGTTTATTGTTTTTTACAAGGCTGCGATGCCGGAGGCATTCCCAGTGTAATCCAGGTGCGTTATAGTATGAAATCTCGACCGATAATGACATTGTAAGCTTTTTCCACGCAAAGCGCAAACCGCCCACGCAAATCAATCGCATCATCGTGTAGAGGAAACTTTCCTCTATGCAATGAGAAGATGCTGATGGTTTGCGTTGGCGGTTTACGCTTTGGGAGGAAAGGGCTTTGGTTTTATTTACAAAAACCTATGAGCCTTTGCAATAGTTTTATCGAGAAAACATGTTGTATTGTTTGAATACGGAGTGAAATTCTTTTAATACAGGGGATACTTAAAATAACTAGGATGGGCTAATTTTCGGTCAATTTTAATTCTTTCAAGAGCATTCGACTGGAAAACTAGTATAGTTTTATAGTGTGACCGCAAAAGTAACCATGTTCACCGGATACCGGAGATATTCCGGGTTTCTGGAGGGCTTGTCTAACATGCTGAATCTGTGATGAAATTTTCTTTAGGATGCCGGTTTAAAATCGACATTTTTCAGTAAATAAACAGAACGAAGAACCATTTCCAAAGCGAGTGATTTGCCAAGAAATAAAATCGGCTTATAATTAACCGAGATATGGCCATTTCCCTGGAATCAGTCCTGATGGAGGGTTTAAAATGCATCATTGACCACATAAGCCGCTCTCGGAACCTCCTGATTGACCACATTGACCACTCTTGGAGCCATGGGATAACCCCGGGAAAACATGTAGCATGGGACAATTGGCTTTTTACATCAAAACGTACCTTGTGACAGCTTTTTCTTCATGATTTTTCATCATTAGGCTTTTGATGGACTTTTAATAAATCATTGACCACATTGACAGCTCTCGGAACTACCAAGATATCCCCGGGGAACCCTGTAGCAGGAGACAACTTCAAGTTTACACCTGAACATGCCGTATGACAGTTCTATCTTCATGGTTTTTCATGAATAGGCCTTCCATAAACTTCAAACGGATCATTGGCCATATTGGCCGCTCTCGGAAACTCCAGGATCCCCCCGAGGGAGCATGGGACAGTTCTATGTTTACACCAAACATGCCGTGCGACACCCGCATAAACGCGAATCATAACTTGACCTTACCGAAAAGGTTAAAAATTGTCTATAATCCCTGCTAAACTTTCACTGAAATGGTTATGAAACTTTACATGAATGTTTGAGCATGAGCATGAGCATGATTGACCGCCCACGGTTGCTACTCTGTTATTGCCAGACCAGCTGTAATTACACAGAGAACCAATAGACGATGCTTGGGACTAGCAATCATCCTCAATGTCAAGAGGTCAAGAAAGGAAGGGATAGGAATGTGTTGACGTGACACTGGCTTTGATGGAAGCCGAGAACACCTCTGCACTTCCACGAGGAATCACTGGGATATTGGGTAATACGGTTGGGTTTGCAGCAGGGTTCGTTTTGGTAAACGATAAGCTGAATTGATGTCCTAACGATCGTATAACGCGAAGGAGCTGGGGATTGAACCCACGGTCCTCTGCTCAGTAAGCAAAAACATCTGCCACTAGGCAGACGAGCTCCTTTTTAATCATTGACGAATCTTAAATGTAGATGGGCCTATAGGAGAAAAAATGAATTTTTACACCAAAACATGCCTTGCAAAAGCTCTTTCTTTATGTTTTTTCATGAATATGCTTTCTATAGAGAGCCTATTAATAAGAAAAATATGAAGAAATAGCTATCGCACGGCAAGTTTTGGTGTAAAAACGCAATTGGGTTCTTAAATTTTATAAAAATATATTGGTTTTTATATGTCATCTGAAAAAGCTTCGTTTTGTGAGCATAGCGATATGTTTTTCGAACCCACACACTTTCATCTCGATTTTTAAATCAAGCTTAATAATACTTGTATCCGCTGACCATGGTTATTTTCGTGGTAACAATATAAAAATATATTAGTTTTGCAGTCGAATGCTTTTAAAAGAATTAAAATCGGACCATATTTGACGAAGTTACAACAATCCAAATTTTTCCAGAAATTAGTCTATCCTACACTAATACAATTCCACACATTTTTATTGACGAATTTCCATGTAAAATTCCACATGATTTTCATTCCGCACATAAACAGAATCCACTCAGAAGCACACATTAAATTTATGAGTCAAATGATTAGTATGTGTGGTTACACATGGCTTTTATGTTAACACATATTAAGTATGTGTCCGACACATAGATATCATTTGTTGATCACATTTTAAAAATGCATGTGTGGGACACATAAACACAATCTTTGAAATTTTATCAGTGTAGTTATTTTGAATATCCCCTGGAGCTTCTAATCAAAAATTGAAATAATGAATTTATTTCTTGCTATTATTCATGTCTCATGGGATATACCTATTTTTAATTTTGCTAACTTAATTTTGCTAATTTATTTCTTGCTATTATTCATGTCTCATGGGATATATTTTTAATTTTGTCTTCAGATTATGCAGTGGTGCAAGTGAAAATCACTGAAGTTGCTGAGTTCTACGGTTTGAGAACGGAAGCACCACAATACGAGAGGAATGCTGAAATCAGCAGCCCAGGTCCATCGTGTACCACAAAAACAGTGATGACGTGGACTGAGGAGCAGACGCGTCTCCTGTTGAATCTGTATTTGATTAACTTGGATAATGTTGGACCGCTAAAAAAATTTAAAAACAAAAAACAATTGTGGGAAAATATTTCCCAAGAAATTTATAAACAACAAGGCGTTAATTTTTCTGCGTTACAAGTAGAAAACCGGTACAAGAACGTATCCAAGAAGAACAAGGATGTATTGAAAAATAACCGCACATCCGGTGCATCGATCATTGCTACACCTTATGATAAGGAGATGGGTCAAATAGCATCAGTCGATGATTCAATAGAGCCGGAGATCATCATGACACCCACTGTCATCAGACGCAAACGATTGGCAGAAACGGAACTGTCTACTACCGATAGCTCTGTCCCAGATGTCACAGATTCCACTACATCCACGACGCCCAGCAAAAGGACTAGCAACGCGGATGCTTCATTTCAGCTGTTGGAGGCGTACAAAGCAGAATGCGAACGGAAAGAAGAAAGAGGAAAGGAAAAAGCAAAGCAACACAGCGAAAAGATGGAGAAACTGGATCGGCTAAATAATGTATTGGAAGAACTTCTAAAGAAAATTAATTAATTCAGTTTTAGTTGGAGTTTGGTTCTACACGAAGATTTACGTACAGCTTTGAAATGTTCATGTCAAATAAAATAACATATACAATATCACAATTAAATACATTCTCGAACCGATTTTTGGTATCTTTGCCGCAAATGAAAGAAGAAGCTTGGCACCCTGACCTTGATTTCCTCTAGCCTATTGGTCCCAAGCAAATCGATTAACGTACTCCATTCTAGTATAAATTCCAGTACTACACTATGTTCGTTTTGATTCGCTATGAAAATTTGACAGATAAAATGAGGGGTTCGTGGATTTTCCTATGTTTCGAGGGGTGCATCGATTAGCTTGGGACCGAAGATAGTACCAGAGCTGAGCCAAAAACCCAAGCAACACCATTTGTTTCACAGCGAGTAACAACAACCTTAGTGTGAGTAATAGACAGTCTAAATTATGGACGACGCACCGCATATAAAACTTCATTGTACCTTAAAAAGCGCAGAAGGTGGAGTCTCTTTGCAACTTGTGTTTGTGGCATAATGTGTTGCAAATAAGGTGCATGTAACATGATATTTGAATGACACGAGTTGTAAATGAGGTTTCAACTGACTTAACTGCAATGTTTTACTGAAATATTTAAAACTGTACTGTGATGTTTTCGAATACATGTAAATGACATTCAAGTTAACCACGAGTATTGGATATTTTTGTGAGGTGAGGTGGAAAAAGCATACTGATGTTTTTATTTAGACTGCGCAAAATAAGAGATGACAATCGTAGAAAGAGTCATTGAATAAAAGTATGATATTAATTACTTTAAAATATTGATAACTAGTCCGTTTTTTCAAACGCATCTAGTTTTATGGTGAAATTACACATTTTGCTTCGATTAAATATATACGCCTTCAAAAATTTATAAATTTATGCAACAAATTTGCAGCTCAAAAATATGGCGTGATAAAAAATTGATCTGTAAAATAAAATATTTATATTTTAACTATTGGAAAACATTACAGCTGTAATAAGAATTTAATGTTTTTATGTTAATAGGGTGGGAAACATGAATAAATTGAAAAATAAGTTTATTATGATTATTTCTGGTGGATTACATATGGCTGCCAGTCTTACCAACAGCATTCTAATTGTGTACATTGCGGGTCAACATGTTCAGTACGACCATCCCGCTTTGCAATATTTGTGAACATTCTCCATTATAGCTACATAATTTCGGCCGGTAGTGTACGGTTCATCCAGATACAATCCAGCTCACTGAACTGTTGCAAACATGTTCAATAGTACGTTACAATAATGTAGCTATTTTTCAAGACTTCATGAAAAGTTTACAACAAGTATTTTTTACGTTGCAGATGAGTGGATATTAAAATTATGATTCATATTGAACTGCAACAACACCGCAACGATTTGTCAACATAACTGCACCATTACGTATTATCGATGGTATCCATGTTCCAGTTATGTTGAAAATAAATAGCAAATGCGTAGTTTGAACAATCATAGAATTTGTTGAGTATGTGCGTGCTTTAAACGTCACTTGTCAGTAGCAATGTGACATCGAGTGGTAGCGACATCGGTGCAGCTCCTCCGCCAGCAGTCATCAGGTTTCGGCATTATAAGCCACTAGTTCTGGCAATCCACCCGCTTTTTGATGCCATTTCCAGTTCGCCAGCATCTCCGTTCGGCGGTATCAATATATTTGCTGCCCCCAGCTCATGCAACAACCAATTCATCGTCACCTCAGGCTTCTCACCGTTCTATTTAGCCCTTTGGAACACCCGGCTGGTTGAGAGACTACGGCCACGCCAGTCGCTGTTGGCATCGTGTTTAGTCACTATCGTCCCCCGCCATCCGTAATCCTATCGTCCTCGTCGTGGTCTTCCATTTCCTATGCAGATGTTAGCACATGCATTACGATTTCTCCACTTTTGCTAATGTTGTCCAAAAATATTTTACAACATCAAAGTGACAAGACATATTTGAGCCATGGTAGATACTAGATGGTTACAACAAACCTTTACAGTGACAACTTGATTCAGTTGGTTGCAAAACGAAGTTTGAAAACTTATAGATTCATACGCTTAATTGGAACAAGATTGCAAATAGGTTCTTCAACACATCTTGGTTCGTCAACTTTTTAGAAACATTTCAATACAGTTGCTCAATAGGTACAAAAAACATATAGTTCACACTCTGTTGCACCAAATGTTGTAAGAAACATAATGTTTTATGGAACTCTCATTCAACAAACACAACACAAGTTAGATTTGTTGCTCAAGTGTTTCATACAATATCACGTAGCATATAACTTCATACCAATTTGAGTGTAACATGTTTGCTCCTCCCATTTGAGACATGATTTGACAGGTCATCCAAGCAGTACATTGAAACAGTTGAGTTTCATTATTGTGACCTAAAGTAAATGAAGCAACAAAGTTGAAACTTTGTCGTATCAAGATGTATGTCCTGTACCATTTAAGGGATTTCTAGGCAACTTAAAAAGAAAAATAAAAGAATTGAGATGTTTTCTGTGTTGCTTGGGAAGTTGAGCTGGTTTCTTCGGAACCTTCTGGTCTTAGAGTTACCTCTATGGTCATACCACAGACAAACAGACATAACACTCGTAAGTTGTTCATCGAACAAGCATTTAACGAACAATTTAAAAGTATCGTAGTTGGTAGTACCGCCACCTGTGGCGCGCATAGTCAATTCCCTTGCGTTTGACGTTTACACACTACCGCCATCTGTTCAACGTAGTGCCCACCACTGTGTACTCAATAGATGGCGGTAATGTTTTAGTGACTTTGTTTTACAGTGAGAAATATTCAATGTGTTATGTCTGTTTTTCTGTGGTCATACCGTATTCAAATGAAATGTTTGTATCTGTGCTTTTAGAACAAAATTAGACTTGGGACCGGAATATGGACCCGGTATCCCACAGAGTGGTGCTTAAAAACTAGAAATACATGATGGAGTTTGATTAAAAGTCGTTTTATTGAATTTCTATTGCATTAATGTTTCAGCAATTTCACTTCTCTTAACTTCTCCAAGTCTGCGCAAAGCGGCATTCCTTGTGCTTTGGGAACCACTTGGCCCGGTAGGTGGAATCTGACTGCTTCGGGTTTCATCGGGCTCAATGGGATCAGCTGCTTCTTCGTTGAATGTGTCATTTTGATCAATACACATGTTATGGAGTGTACAACAAGCCAAAACAAACTTGCACATTCTTTCGACACGAAAGAAATCGAGCCGAGTTAGCTGACGGAACCTTTGTTTCAAAATTCCAAAGCAGTTCTCAATCTTAACACGTGTTTGGCTGTGTTTAAGATTGTAGTTTGTATCCTTTTGTGATAGATTACCATAATCTTTGAACGGAGTAAGCAAATACTCCCGCAAGGGATACGCCGCATCACCGAGCAGATGGTACTTTCCATGGCATATGCCAGGTAGCTCGTCACTAACAGGTGACAGAGAGAAAATTCTTGAGTCGTGTATGCGGCTAGGAGACCCCACACAGACATCAATGAATCTTCTCTTCGCGTCACAAATCCCTTGAAGTGTTATTGACAACAAGTCATGACGATTAACATACGTAGATCGTATTTTGTTTGCTGGTTTTCTGATGTAGATGTAACACCCGTCGATACAGCCAATCACGTTTGGAAAACCAGAAATCTGTAAAAATTTGAAATATTCGCTGATCACATCAGAATTATCTCATTTTTAACTAACACTTCTGAAATCGGTTGCGATCCTTTCCTTCTCTGCTGTTGAATCTGGAAACCGAATAATGGTTTTGGACACATCGTAAAGGAAGTCCAAAATACGGTTCAAACATTTAAAAAACGATGATTCCGACATGTTGAACAGGGTGCCGATTTCACGATACGAATCTTTGTTTGCACAAAACCTAAAAAAAATCGTTTAAAATCAGTACAATCTAGCAGAATTCGTTGGTGTATTTTGTTTGGTACAGTATATAATGAGAGAGAGAAGGATTAGTATTTTCCATTTAATTCCAATACTTTATTTGCCTATTCTTGACAGATACGCGTATTTCGTCTACAATGTGCAGACTTCTTCAGTGTCTTGTACTAATACTCGACTCAACTAGTCGAGTATTAGTACAAGACACTGAAGAAGTCTGCACATTGTAGACGAAATACGCGTATCTGCCAAGGATAAGCAAATAAAGTAGTGGAATTAAATGGAAAATACTAATCCTTCTCTCTCTCATTATACAGGTATTCCACTAAGACGCTCACATTTATCAGGATTTAGTACAGTATAGTTACAAAGTTGAATCACCCCTTAACCTACCGAGACGAATTTTTATTTAGAATAATGGTTCGTTTTAGACAACTACGTTGCAATCTACTTGATGTTTCATCAAGGAGAAGTGATTGGCTAAAAGATATGGCCGGATATGAGTGTGGCATACATGCAAATTGGTAATGATTCTTACTAACGCAGGTATATTATCGAAATTTGTGCCAAAAATCATTTAATTTTGTAAGACTTTGTCAAAACCTAATCATTTATGAGCATCATACCAATAATCAATACGAAACTAACGATTTTAAATTGGCTTACTACTTGACTAGCCTATTGGTCCCAAGCAAACGATTAACGTGTCCCATTCTAGTCGAAATTCTAGTACTACGCAATGTTTGTTTTGATTTGCTATGAAAGTTTGACAGATAAAATGAGGGGTTATTGGTTTTTCGTATGTTTCGAGGGGTGAATCGATAAACTTGGGACCGAAGAGAGTACCAGAGCTGAGCCAAAAAGTTGAGCACGTTTCTTCGGGACCTTCTGGTCTTAGAGTTACCTCTATGATCATACTGCACTACATTTGCCAAATTTGAACATTTATATCCGCCCCCCCCCCACAAAAAGGAGGAGGGTCGTAAGTTCACATGTGTTATTCTATCTTTTAGCCTATCTTTTCTCTTGAAGAAACATCAAGCAGATTGCAAATTAGTTACGTAGTCGTCCACAACAAGCCATTAAACTACGAAAGAAATGTTTAGCGCGAGAGATAATTTTAATCGGTTCTTAATAAATCTTAGGGAATTTCAAGGTGAACCCTTGCAACATTCTAAGAAGAATTTTAACAAAGTTCTGAGGAAATTTTCAGGAGTGTACTGAGGATGGTTTCAAGAAAATTAATAGCAAACTTCAATAGCAGATCGGGGGTGAATTTCAAAAGGTTTCTGAAAAATGCTTATAGGTAAATCTGAAGAAATTACCCGAGGAATTGCAATGAATA
Organism: Ochlerotatus camptorhynchus; assembly: GCF_037179485.1. NCBI lineage: Eukaryota > Metazoa > Arthropoda > Insecta > Diptera > Culicidae > Ochlerotatus > Ochlerotatus camptorhynchus. The sequence goes on from NW_027041082.1 coordinate 133,287, forward strand.
TAACAAGAGTATTTTATAAATAGAATAAACAGTGCAAGGTTTCATGAAAATACCAACAATACTGTAAACTCAATTTTTAAAAATTTCAGCAGTTGTTGAAAATTTGAAGGGAAATCCAATTAGAATCCAAATTGTTTCTAGTGTTTCAGAAATTTTACTTGCAAATATATAGTTTTTGAATCATCGCAATTGGGTAGAAAATATTCCAGGATAGTCGTAAAACAATCAAAAGTGCCCATTTTTTTATCTCATTCCTAATCCACACTTGAAGCAAAATCTAAAATAAAATGTTTCTATCAAATATTCAAGTTAATTATAATGATAATTATTTAAAAACCTATTATCGAATAAAATAGTTGATCTCTACCAAGACTAAGTTTTCAAAGATGTTTTATAATTTTGCTTTGCTCAATTGTCGGAGTCTCACAATTTTGTAACATTTTCTAAATGCAAATCGTTTCGTCTTGATTTTATGTATAACATTAAAAGGACTTTTATTGCAAGGTTATGATCCCTTGGTTAAAAAAAAAATATGTTCTAAATACTCAGCATTTACTAAAGTAGGAAAAATTTAAAAGTTTATCAGCCGCCGATTTTTAAAAAAAATTCACTGGTGAAAATAAAATTCAAATATCGAGCAAAACATGAGTTCGTAACCTTAAAAAAAACTATTCTTTGGATCTTAATTTCTTGCAAACTTAAGATTCCTTAAACAATTCGTAAAACCAATTCATCACTTTTCCACCCTGGATTCTGGTTTTCTTCCTTATGGTATTGAGCATGATTCCCGTCATCTTTATGAATAATTTGAACGAGATAACTTTAAAACTTGTTTCTAAGAAAATTCCGAGGGGCACGTAATACAAAGAACCGGTGCTTTGAAGTTAAAATGCAATCAAAAGTACTTAAAGTAATAAATGCGTTTTGAAGTAGTACTGACGGTTATTAAAATTATCTATCCGTAATTAATGTAATTAAAAGTATTGAAACTGTAATTAATGTACTTTAATTACGAAATTTAAATCGTAAATAATGGAGTTAAAAAGTAGTTAATGTTCTACCACAGACAAAAAGACATCACACATTGAATATTTCTCACTGTAAAACATCGTCGCTAAAACATTACCGCCATCTGTTGAATACACTGTGGTGGGTAGTACGCTGAACAAATGGCGGTAGTGTGTAAAGTCAAACGCAAGGGAATTGACTATGCGCGCCACAGGTGGTGGTGCTACCAACTACGATACTTTTGAATTGGCCGTTAAATGCTTGTTCGATGAACAACTTGCGAGTGTTATATCTGTTTGTCTGTGGTTCTACATTGTGTAATTAATGTAATGAAAGCAGTAGTTAATGGAATTAATTTAATTACAGCCGTTGCCTGCGTTGGAGTTAAAGGATATTGCGTTCCCCTAGGAAAATTCTTGAGAAAATAAAAAAAAATGTGCAGAGGGGTTTTCAGAGAAAATAAAAATATTCAGGATTGGAAAATCAGAGGATTTTAAGATTTAAAACTACGATAAATTGCCATCTACACTCACAACACCTCCTCTCTCAATGAAGTTAAGTAAAAAAATATTGAAAATCTTTCAGTATTATGACCATATAAATGCTAAACCAAAATCCTTACCACAAAAAAGCATACATTTGCTCGTTTGCTGGAACATTCCTGCGTCCAGTACCGGAGTTTGAACGAAAGAATTCGGATTCTGCGTATCTCGTAACTATCGTATTGGCTGTGGTTTTGTTGAGCCGAAAGTGACGTCGGAACTAGAAATAAATATGTTTTGCTTGTTCATGATGCAAACTCAAAACTGATAAAAATGCCGCTTGGAGCTGACTTCCGTTTACCGGCTGCATATAATCTTTTTTATTACCTCTTCCTCCGAAAAATGCTCAACTACGTCTCTGACGAAATTATTGACCCGGCATTTTTTGTACTTCGGTTTTCTGAGAATCGTCATTAAAATATGTTCATCGAAATCGGAATCAGAATCGGATTCCGATTCCGATTCCAGTAATTGAACTGCAGAGGCAGCGAAAGCAACCACAGACGCAACGTTTTGCATATCTATTTCGAATTTTTTTTTTCACAATCCAACAACGCACAGTTTGACAGCTCAGATGCAGTTGTATTGGTGAATCCAACCAGTAAACCGTGAAAAATTACAGTGCGAACCTATCAACTTTGGAGTTGAAACTAGTGTGGAACTAGGTTCAACCCGTGCGAATAAAAAAACGTTTTGACAGCAGTTAGGTTGAAACTGGTGCAAAACTGGGTTGGAACTGAACAAAAACGAAAACGACATTAGATATTAGATTAGGTATCTAAGATCTTTAAATGTATATTTGGAAAAAATACAAAGTTTAGAGTGGGATGCCCCTAGCTCCTCACTGTTTGATTTGATCAAGCTTAATAACTTCTGATTTTCCTCAACATGTCGGTTTTGGTGGATCTATAATCTATTCACCTATACGCCTCCACGGGATGATAGAGAATCTCCTTCCACCCACATGATCATACAATTCTCGCGTCACCTTTGAAATAGACCAATCTACATTGATCGATTCTCTTCAACGACTCTCTCTTTCGTTAATAGCAACGAAAGCGAGGAATACTTAAATTCGCGCGAAAAGTGTGACCGGATTCCGTGCCGTTGCAGTTGATTTCTCGCGAAACCGCGAATTCATTTCATTTTCATTTTGCAGCGCAGGGTGGGGCAGTAAGAGCGCAAGTCAATCCAAGGTCGATAGTAAAGAAGGGGTAATGACTGACTCGCCACATGCAGGCTACATGATCGCCATGGGAAGGGATGATGATTAGATTGAGGTAGGTAGTTGGAAGTTTTTTTTTTGGATTGAATTGCTTACGATGCTACAAAATTATATGGAATGTGCAAGCTGGAAATATTTTGAAATTTGTAATAAGTTATTTAATTATATATTAATTCATTATTGAGAGTTCTACGCTGCTTTGAATCAAATTTGAGAATGAATGAAAAGTGTTATGCTATTAAAGTTAAATAATAAAAATAATAATAAAATCAATTGAATCAGATTTTGCCCAATGCAAAAATCCCAAAAAGATAAAAAATAAAAAAGGAAAATGGGGGGGTGCATGCAGGGGTCTGTATTTTATAGAACCTACTGCCGCGATTATTCTTCTAACCGTGAATCAAAATTTTGTATAGATATATATTTAGTTGCAAAATACAGTATCAATTAGCATAGAATTAGTTTAAAGGGTGTCCACGATGAAATTGCCACACACAAAATTGATTCGCAAAATTCGAGTTTTCATCCGATTGCCATCAAATTTTCAGGGATTGAGAAATAACTATTAAACTTCATTTTACCATTTTACTCGTATTTTATTTACAGTCCATACGCAAATGCCCGCACCTTGGCCTTAACCCCGGCCATAAGATTCTACACAACCTGTGAATCAACCGTTTTTCGCATGTAAACCCATACTTTCTTCAGTTCCTCGACTGTCTTCACTGCCTTAGGTCGTTTAAGAAGGTGCTGCTTCATAATCGCCCAGTACTTCTCGATGGGGCGGAGCTCCGGAGTGTTGGGAGGGTTGAACATTTTCGGCACGAAATTGACCTTATTGTCCGCATACCACTTCAGCACGTAGGAGTAGTGGCATGAGGCCAAATCCGGCCAGAAGATTGTTGGGACGTTGTGGGCCTTCAGGAGAGGAAGCAGCCGCTTCTGGAGGCACTCTTTTATGTACACCTGTCCGTTCATCGTGTCCTGGGTCACGAAAGGTGCACTCCGCTTCCCGCACGTGCAGATGGCTTACCAAACCAGGAATTTCTTCGCAAATTTGGACATCTTCTGAGTGCGGACATGCTCCGGAACGCTGAACTTATCCTTGGCCGTGAAAAACAGGTTGCCGGGGATCTGTTTGAAGTCGGCCTTCACATATGTTTCGTCGTCCATGATGCAGCATTCAACTTTCGTCAGCATGTTGAGGTACAACTTCCTGGCACGGGTTTTGGCGGACTTGTTCTGCTTCTCGTCACGATTAGGGGCCTTTTGTACCTTGAACGTTCGAAGCCCAGCCTTAGTTTTGGCCTTCTGGACAAAACTTCGGCTTAGGTGCAGCTTCTTAGCCACATCCCTAACGGAGGCGTTCGGATTTCGGTTGAAGGCCCCAACTACGCGGTTGTGATTTTTGGTGTTGTACGGAATACTTTTTCCTTCACTTCTGGGCTTCCGATCGGTGGTCAACCGTTCCTCGAACCGCTTAATCACTCGCGACACCGTGGAATTCGCGATTCCCAACGTTTTAGCGATGGAACGATGCGAGAGATCCTTGTTCTCGTGATGAATGCGCAAGATTTTATCACGCACGAGCTGTTCTTTCGACTCCATTTCCGCGAGTTTTGATCACAGGACTTTAAAACTTGCAGGATGTAAATAATGCACTATGAACTAAATCCACCAAAATTTTCATTAAATTCTACCCAACGGTTAAAAAGTTAGAGCAATTTCATAGTGTGGCAATTTCATCGTGGACACCCTTTAGACCCTGAAATATACCGTTGAAAAACAACAAAAAAAAAAGTTATATTAATATATTAAGAAACTTTCTACCTAATACCGCGTTACCCTAAAGTTCTACATATGCATGCTTATATGTTCCTAAGCGGACCTTCCGCGTCCTATTTTCGACATATCAGTGCACTCAACATTGCTTTTACTCACTCCCTATTAAACAATGATCTTTAGCGGCGCCAGTGGTGTAGTGGTAAGCGTGATTACCTCTCACCCCAGCAGGCCTGGGTTCAATCCCAGTCGGCGCCGCCGGAATGTTCTGAGGCATAACATCTCTGATCACGCCTTCCTTCGGAGTAAAGCCGTTGCTCCCCGGTTCATGAGTTGATGGGTCGATAAGGAAAGGGCCCAGGTGTGGGAGCTGCCTCCCTGGCGGCGTCGGTAGCATTGGTGCTCAGCACGGAAAACAAGATCGACGTAAAACAAATCCAAGGAAAAAAAAATGATCTTCGCAACTATGAAATCACTAGATGTCACAAAGGTACTCTTTACGTATTAGACACAAGAAGAGGCTGAAAGACAAGCGCTCCACACACAAAACCCGTCAAACCCGCCCGCAAACAGTCACAATCAGCGATTCTACGACTCGTGAGGGCTCACTCAGAGTGAACGCTCAAGAATCATAAAATCGCCGACCGTGACGCCCCGAAAGCGAAACCGACAGGCTCCATGTGCCAAACAGATGCCATACAACCTCCTCCTCTATCCCACAAAACACTCCTTTACAGCAAGTGAGTGGCAGCAACCCTCAACAACTTCCACTATTGCCTATAACTACAAATAAACTAAATTGTGGCATTTATTCTACATATTTAAGGCCAAGTTGCCATTCTATGCGGTCCCCCCGCATCTTATTCCTCCCGAGAAATCAGCCTGAAATTAAAATTTCTCTCTCTCTATCTATCTCCTTATTATGCTACCTTTCTACACCGTCTTAAGTAACACTTTTCTGTGATAAAATACTTCATTCCGAGATTAGTCTCCTATCTAAAGTATATTTTGGTTAGTGTCAGAACTTCCATTACGGCCACCTGACTCCATCCCAACGCACCCTGCTATGTAAATGGTATTCCCAAATGCCACAACCGCACACATAACAGGACACATAGCCATAATGAAAGTATTTACCGTTTTCGGAAATTAAGCAATACATAAATTTTTTTGATAGCAACTGCAATATAGGTATTTTTGGTTATTCATTCAATGATAATTATTGAATGAAAAACAATGAAAGCACAATGTTGAGAATAGAGATAGAATGTGCATTATTTAACCTAACTAGTATTGTCCAATTTAAGAGTGAATTGCGGCAAAACCCGCTGGTATCACACCTGATGTCAGTGCCTTTATATAAACGTACTACGACGTGGCTAAGAAATTGATGAAAAATTTTTTTTGATACCATCACTTCGCAGCATGAGATTAAGATTCACTTCAGCATGAGATTAAACTCTTCTACCTTCGGCAAGGTGCTTAAAAATGGCCTACGGGAGGGATTCCTCGCGAAACCGCGAATTCGGTAGACGAAATCAGCCAGCCTTTTTCAATGGTCGAACTTTCACTCGCTCTCTCTCGCTTTCACTCCTTTCGTGTGGCAATTCTGCCCCGGGATCTTATAGAAACAAGTTCAACTTGCTGAAAACCCTCCCAGACGTCACTAAGAGGCGCATGTTGAACTTGTTCAATCAGTTTTTGGAGCTCAATATTGTTCCCGACGATTGGAGACGAGTGAGGCTGATAGCCATTAAAAAGCCTGATAAACCCGCGTCGGATCACAATTCGTATCGGCCCTTCGCGATGCTATTGTGCATTCGGAAATTGATGGAGAAAATGATTCTTTTTCACCTCGACAATTGGGTTGAAACGAACCACCTTCTTTAAGATACTCAATTTGGTTTCCGTAGGGGTAAGGGAACGAACGACTGTCTCGCGTTGCTTTCCTCGGAAATTCAGTTGGCTTTTGCTAAGAAAGAGCAAATGGCTTCTGTGTTCTTGGATATCAAGGGGGCTTTTGATTCAGTATCCGTTGAAGTTCTTTCAGAGAAACTCCACGCTTGTGGATTGTCTCCATTAATGAAAATTTTTTTGTACAATTTGCTGTCAGAAAAACATATGACCTTTCCTCATGGAAACTCTACAGCTTTTCGATTTAGCTACATGGGTCTCCCCCAAGGATTATGTTTAAGCCCCCTTTTGTACAATTTCTACGCTAGAGAAATTGATGACTGTCTTAGTGAAAATTGCACGTTGAGACAACTTGCAGATGACGGCGTAGTGTCTATCACAGGGCCAAAAGAGGTTGACCTGCAAGGACACTTACAGGATACCTTGGACAATTTGTCTACTTGGGCTATTCAGCTAGGTATCGAATTATCTACGAAGAAAACTGAGTAAGTCGTTTTTTCTAGGAAGCGTAGTCCAGCACGACCAAAGCTTCAAATTTTGGGTAAACCGATCACTCAAATGAATTGTTTTAAACATCTTGGGGTCTGGTTCGATTCCAAGTGCTGCTGGAGATCCCACATTGAGTATCTGAGACGAAAATGCCAACTAAGGATCAATTTCCTTAGATCAATTACCAGGACGTGGTGGGGAGCCCATCCACAAGATCTTCTGACGTTGTACCGGACAACGATTTTATCGGTTCTAGAATATGGTAGTTTTTGTTTCCAGTCAGCAGCTAAAACGCACATCATCAAGCTGGAACGGATCCAGTATCGTTGTCTTCGTATCGCGTTAGGATGCATGCACTCGACTCATACTATGAGTCTCGAAGTGCTGGCGGGCATGTTGCCACTATCCGTCCGTTTTTCAGAGTTATCTCTGAGGCTCCTCACCCGTTGCGAAGTAATGAACCCACTGGTGATCGAAAACTTTGAGAAGCTTCTGGAGCTAAATCCTCAAACATGTTTTATGACTTTGTACTACCTATATTTAACACAGGATGTCAGCCCTTCAAGAAATATTCCCAATCGTGTAGTCTTCTCCGATTTCGACAATTCAGTGAATTTTGATTTATCTATGACGCAGGAAATCCGCGGAATTCCAGAGCATCATCGTCCTATGATTGCTCCGTCATTATTCTCTGCAAAGTTTGGCCATGTTGATTCTGCAAGAACGTTTTTCACACATGGATCTCTAATAGAGGAGTCCACTGGTTTTGGTGTATATAATGAATTTCATAGCGCCTCTCGAAAACTTGAAGCTCCTTGTTCTGTGTATGTGGCTGAACTGGCAGCAATTCACTACACTTTGGAAACTATTGCTTCACTTCTTCCAGACCACTACTTTATTTTTACGGATAGTCTCAGTTTTGTCGAGGCTATCCGTTCCATTAGGCCGGTAAAGCACTTCTCGTATTTTCTCTTGAAAATATGAGAGATGTTAAGTGCTTTATCCGTGCGCTCTTTCATCATCACCTTCGCGTGGGTCCCTTCGCATTGCTCAATTTTGGGCATGATCGACAAATCGCCTATAGTGAATTTTTCTCTATTTATCGTCAGCAGTCGCTCGTGCAACATCAATTATCCCTAAGGTGTCAAAGTTTGCATGATTCAAAGGGTTGGACTTGGGTCGAGACTTCATACGCGTGATGTCTCCTCATGTCCAATCACTATTATCTAAACGCTCACTTGTTCCGTGTGGGGTTGGCAGACAGCAATCTCTGTGAATGTGGACAAGGTTACCAGGACGCTGGTCTTGTGCGGATTATCGTGGAGTCAGATCACATTTGTATGATTCCCTTCGGGCTCGAGGTAGACAACCCAATGTTCCGGTTCGAGATATCTTGGCTGGGCGCGAATTGCAGGGTGGCCAGGTGGTCTCCGAATAGGTTCAAGGGAATTCTAAGAAGGATTTAATTTAAATTCTTAGAAGGGGTTTCAAGGAAATTCTAAAAAGAATTTAACGGTAATTATTACGTGGAGTGTTTTCTGGTTAATTGCCGAAAATTCCATGATAATTTAGAGCAGAGTTCCAAGTTAATTCTGGAATTCATACCATGAGCATTTTGAAAATTCAAACCTTGGAAAAGAGTATTTTGGTTTCGGTTTTTACAAATATTTGTTTCCAAAGTCCAGCATCTTCAATATTTTCTTTCAAGAACATCTGAAAATGAAACGACGAAAATCAATTTGCAATATTGCTGAGTGATTAAATTTTAAAAACAATAATACGGGAAACAGAAAAACATATATACAGCAAATAGAGCAAGACATTTATTTGGTAAAGGATCACTCTATTTTAATGATTTATTCTGAAATTCTGGTGTAAAAATTTGTTACTATGGTATGGTTAATTTATTTTTCCCGGATCTCTCGTCGAATTCCCGGGTTTTTCCGGGTTTTCCCGGTTACTTTTCAAATTCCCGGATATTTCCCGGTATTCCCGGTTTTCCCGGTTTGCTGGCCACCCTGGAATTGGAATATATGAAACTCATATATGTTTACTTTAAGAATATTAACCTTAGATTGTAAGTTTGATTAACCTTGTGTTTAGTTTGTATTTTGTACGTGTGTTTTTTTTGTAATGTTTGTTTTCAAAATGAATAGAAATAAGTTCATGTTTTAGGATTAAATAAATATTTGTATCGTAAACCACAATCCAAACCTCCTTCTCCTTTTCCCCATCCAAAAAATTGTAAATCACTACTAACCTCGAGACGACCGCGAGTACTCGGTCCAGTTCCTTTAACTTTAGACTTAAGCCATTAACATTATGACATGATAACTCGGCTCTGTAAAGTTTATTCGATTGAGCCTGTACAAATAAAATAATTATAAAAAAAGAAAAAAAAACAGTGTGCTCTAATTTTTACTGTGTTTATCGTTAAGTCAACCAAAATGAGATCAACTGGAGTATTCAAAATAAGTCACATCATAACAGCAAATTTTGATTTCATCGCTGCTCGCTTCCCTGGATTTATTGGTTTATATAGGGGAAATGACGGCTTCGGCATGACAGACTATTTTCGGCAACACAAATTGAAACACTATTTTCACTGGATTTTCTTACGAAAAACACTTCGCTGAATGCATGCAAACGATTATTTATGCTTTCAGCTTCAATCTGACTATATTTTTACCACTGAGAAAAAGCAATCTAGCAAGGTTTTCTTGAAATGCAACACACGCACTACAAATTGTAGCTGATTTCGAGTTGCCGATAATAGAACAGCTGATTTACATGCAGTTCAAATGGAAAAAACTGGTTGCCGACAATACTCGCTCTCACTAGAGAAGATTGGAGCTTTGTAAAAGCGTTTCAAAACAGTTTTTGACAATTCTTTCGACTGAAATTGTTAGAGTAGCTGGCAGCAAAAGATTGTAAACAAACCAATACTGCATATGTGTGCGTTCCTCAGAGAAAAAGGCTATAGAAAGAAGGTCGCTGCTTAGGTTGCCGAGAATACGTAAATTCCCCTAGTTTCATGTGAACGAACGTGAACAACCGCCCCACCGTGTGACACCGAGGACAGCGAGGAGAAAGGGAAGGTCAGAATTTTGTTATTAGACGTCTTAAATTTACTTTCTTTCTTTGCTTTTTCTATCATAGTATAGCATATGCGATTTTACACATCGTGGGGGGCTATATAAAGGTCAACCAATACATTTTGCAGAAAATATCGTGTGTTGCCGTGAAAAAACACTGGGGATTAGTGGTTCTTCTCACACATCAAAATTTGCAAAACAAGCATCGCATTATACACTCAGGTCTTTTTTTACACGGGGGATACGTACCGTGTAAAAAAAAACCGTGTAAAAAAAACCTACGAGATTTTGATTTTTCGCATGTTTAAATGTTTTTAAAAAATCGGATTTTGATGCCATTTGTAATTGAAGCATGATATGGTCCATACAGACATATTTTAAAAATTTCTGTATTTACACAAAAAATTGTGATTTTTTTCTAAGTATGCCATTCGATTACCTATAGCTTGAAACGGATAATGTGATTGGAATCAAGTCGATAGGTTGTATCGTTGTCGAGAAATCGTTAAAAACGTACCGTGTAAATCGTGGAAAACCGTGTAAAAATAACCGTGTAAAAAAAAAACCGCGTAAAAAAAACCGTGTAAAAAAAGACTCCAGTGTACACCTGGCCACATCCTTACAAGAGGATAGGAAGGAAAGTTAGTCCAACTACTTAAGAAGGTGCAGGGAACCCCTACTACCTTCATATCACGGGAGGGAAAATTTGTGTTAGTAGGAAATGGTATATGTTTAGGAATCTCTATTCGGCAATATAGAGTAAAGATGTGAAAAAGGAAACACAAATAAACAAATTCAAAAGGAAAGATCTCACCAAAATAATCTGCCTGTCCTTCCATGTATTTCATGTATCATCCTCGCCATTACTCTCCAGAGGTTGCACCATTCCAGATCACACGCGACTGCATGTTCGATGACGATCGCGACATCACACATATTCAACCTTACAAACCGATCCACTCCATATCCACTCTTGGCTGGCACCTGCATCATCGATCAACCACAGGCCAAGCTCATACAAGGGCACTCTGTTCTTCCCCTCTTTAATAACTCTGTGCACAAAAGCAATGCTCATAGCACAAATTTAACAATAGATTAGTGCGGTCGAGTCACACCAACCGGTCAGCACTCGTGTTTATTTCAGTTACCGTGGGACGTAATTTGTGATTAGCCCCGGTCCCTTTCAAATTGTCTCATTATTTATTAACGGCCCTTATATTTGAAATGACGCTTCACGTTTATCTCGTGATGTCCGCTTTTCATTCGAACAATCGATTAATCGATTAACGAACCGAAAAGTAAAATATTTGTAATCAGTTATATCATGCCGATATCAGCATTACCTTCTGCAAAAGGTCATCACCCATCGTTTCAAACATGTTCTGCACTCTCAATTCTGGTGGAAAAATGACAGCACAGCGAACAAAAAGTAATCGATTAGTTATTAATCGAAAAATTCATAAATGGGACATCTCTGATTTTGGTGGGATTGTTTTGATAAAAAAAAATGCGCAAAATTTCAACTTTACCGAGGGGGCAGCAAAACCATACAAACACCTTGTATACGGGGGGAATTAATTTGATGAAAATTTTTCTTCCGACTGTTTCATCTGGCAACAAAGGGAAGCGAGAGCACACCAAGCACATAAGCAACAGGGGGAGAAACATACTTTTCCAAATCAAATTATCGCGCCCGGTATACAAACGCACCGAAACACTCCACGCTAGCACAAAGCAGCCCGAACTCGCGAACACTATCCCAATGGACTAGCACAAACAAGAAATACTCGAGAGAGAGTCAGTCCGCATCGTGCTCTCTTGCCGTGCGGATCTATTTGCTTTTTGCTGAAGGAAGTGTTACTACTACCTAAAGCTACAACAAATTTAAACAGCACTTTTCAGTGCTCAACCTGTAAAAATTTTCTACCTTGTTCAACTCTTATTCCTCTTCGATCCTTGTTTGGACCCTACCCTTATAGTAATCTGCTTAGAAGTCGATTCGGATAAAAAAAAAAAAAAAAAAAAAATTGCTGCCGCCATGGCATCTAAAGGCAAAAGAAAGGGGCAAACTCTTGACCCCCCTTCTGATGAAATTAATTTGAGTAATCAATTTGATTTGCTCACGGATGATGAGAATGATCCATCATCCAAGAAAAATTCTAGTAAACTTTCCCGGCTTAATGCCAAGAAGGAAAAGATTCCCCCTATTGTGATAACCACTACCGATTTCCATGCTCTTCGCATGGAACTTTTGAATTTCGTGAAAGTTTTCACTACAAATTGGACGTCGGGGTGAATGCCGTGTATTGGCTGAAACCCTGGACGGATTTAAATGTCTTCTCAAGTATCTTACTGAGAAGAAGCACAAATTTTTTACTTACGACACCAAAACTGAACGTGTGTTTAAGGTTGTCATGAAAGGACTGCCCAGTGGTGAATCCCTGGATCAGATCAAAGATGAACTGGCAAAATTACTTGGAGTTGTGCCACTCCAAGTAATCAAAATGAAAATGAAATCCCGTCCTGGCGATTCGCGTAACGGGATTTCTAATGATTTTTATTTAGTTCACTTCAAGTCTAGTGAACTAAACAACCTTAAGGCCTTAGAAAAAGCTAGCCTTATGCTCCATGTCCGAGTGAAGTGGGAACACTTCAGGAAGACTGGAGGAAATTTCCAAAACCTCACCCAGTGCCGTAAGTGCCAGGGATGGGGTCACGGAACTAAAAATTGCTACATGCCAGCTAAATGCATGAATTGTGGTGATTCCTCTCACGCAAAGGACGACTGTCCTGATCCTAAGAAATTTAAATGTTCAAATTGTGGTGAAAACCACAAATCCAATTTTTGGGAATGTAAGACTCGCAAAGCGATCCTACAATCTCGTTCTAACCGTCAGGTAGGAAACGCTCCACGTTTCCGACCAGGTACAAATTCCTCTGCTGTTAACAACGGTCAGCGAGGAACAAATTCTACATTCGTACCCCTGCTTCAAATGTTTCATCTGTACCTACTCCCCTCGCTGCTAACAATGTAAATTGGAATGCTCGATCTCTTAAAGATAATGAAGACAAGCTATTTAACTTTTTGAGAGTTCATAACGTGCATATTGCCGTTATAACTGAAACGTTCCTTAAACCTGCCCATAAGGTTAAGAAGGACGCAAATTACTTGATTTATAGAAATGATCGTCTTGATGGACCCTGTGGTGGCGTTGCCATCATTATTCATAGACGAATCAAACATAAAATTCTTTCTTCATTTGAAACCAAAGTTTTTGAAACTTTGGGAGTTTCTGTTGAAACAAAATTTGGACAACTTACGTTTATAGCTGCCTATTTGCCATTCCAATGCGTAGGCCAGCAAAAGAATTTTCTCAAGGGTGACCTCCAGAAACTTACCCGTCATAGGTCTAAATGTCCTCGAACTCAAAAAATTTGATCGTTGAACCGAACTTTCAAAATGAGTAACTTTCTACCCATAAATGGGTAGTTAGGAAAACTTGGGAAAAGCTAAAAAAAAAGCTGATTGAGGATTAAAATATTTCAATGATTAGTGAATACAAATGGATAAAATGGATACAGATCTCAATACAGATAGTGAACAGAATATGAAATAAATCTATTCTAAATTATAGAAGAAAGACACTTGTCACCACTTGGTGGATTAACCAGTTTTTTTTTTACCAAATTCTGTACAATATTCTAAGTGATAGATTGGCTCTGGGTCCCCCCCATCATAGTATGGGTATTACCTGCTTCAAGGCAGGGGTCTCATAGTTGCCAACACTACTCATTGTTGCCCAGTTAGGCTAAAAAAGCTAAAAAAAATCATGGTTTTCTTTCTTAATCAACTTAATCTAGAATTACGTAGATCACCCATAGTATACACTCCAAAGAAATTTTAAGAATGAGTATAAAAATGTAAAAATTAACATAGTTTTAATCCTTCTTACATACCACTCCATAAGTAGATAAATTCCTGTTTTTAATTAAAAAAAAGCAGCTACACAGCCAAGCATGGGAAAAATCGTTTCATTTTGCATTTATTACTCACTCTCACGCATACAACATCAGGAACGAGTAGTGGCTTAAGCGAGCCGCACTGATTTCGTTCGTATTCTCATTGCTTCTACTTTCTTCGATGAACGTAGATTTTTTTTTATTATAGAGATTTACGTAGAGAACGTAGAATTGAGCAAAACAAACAATCATGAATGATTTTGAGTGTAGTAGTGTTGATGATTCCTCACTTACTATTTTTTTGCATGCTAAGCCATTTACGATTGCATTCTGCTGAGTGTGATGAATGAGACTTTTATTTTCTGGCTTTAACAATAAATTCACACATTTAAATTGGTATTAAGTATACCTGCAGCATCACTTGGTTGGAGCAATTTAAACTCGTTCGGCAATCTGTTTGTAGTTGAGGATGGCTATTTTATTTCTGTAGCGTTCGCGCGAGTGAATGAATTTTCCCATGCTTGTACACAGCATGATTCTGCCATAGTTCTGGGCTGCAATTAAGTATTACTCCTTTTTAAAATAGAATTTGCTTAAAAAACTTTACAAAATACGTTCGTAAGTAAATCGTGCGTGTGTGTGCTTTTTTGTTACATTTAATGTTTTTGTTTTTCTTAAGTTGAAAAAATATAATCTAGGTTTTGACACATATAGCATGAAAATCTCACAACCCTTGCTGCATTATGTTGATTCGAGCATTGTATATGCCACCATCGATCGCAATAATAGCATTGAACCCAATCTTCTATGTTATCTAACTTTGAAGATGATGACACAACTAGCGAACCATAATTTACTATAATTCCACAAATAGGACACATGTTACTAATGTAATCTGAATTACTTAAAATATATTCAAGAAATTCTGTCCGCACAGTTTTAGCATTAAACATGGTGCTATCAGGATCCTTATTAGTAAATTCATTCCTCACATTATTTATGACGTGAATACCACAACTTGTTTTGTCAAATTGCTGAGGACATGTTTTTTTGCTCACATTCAGTTGCATCAAAATGTCAAAAGATGCAGAGTTTAAGGACTTTTCGTTTTTACTCAAACAACGTTTGAAAGCCAGATACATTTGTTCTGGCTTCCGTAATCCCAAAGAATCATAGTACGTGAACTGTTTTGAATGTATACTGATTATTACTACGGTGAAATGGTCCTTAAAATGAATAGGCAACACCGATATTTCAGATTGTGCTATGTTCTCGAGTATTTTTGCAATTTGTTTGACTCTTCTGCAATTTAGTCCAAACAAGTAAGGTGTTTGGTCACAAAAGGCGTAATATGCACGTGGGATATTATAATCGATTATCATACTTTGGATGCAATATTCGACCACAAAATTGTTCAGTTTTTCATTCCATCCGTTTACAAACAACCTTTTGAGGTCACCATAATTAAGATGGGATTTGCCTTTAATGCATACTTTTATTACGTCACAGCTTTCAGGCCTAATTGCGATGTAATAATTTAAATCTTTAAGTATACCGTTTTTAAAATATTTATCAAATCCTCTAAAAATACTTGTTTCTATTCCAAGGCACGTTGATTGGATAGATTTTTTTATACTGCCCAAATCCTCAGCAGCAGTAGAAACAGATGTTGGTTCTTCATCTTCGGGAATTGTTGCAAGGTGTTCTTGTAAACATGTCTTGGTAGAAACAATTCTATTTGAGAAAATATTATAATCTTTTTGCAAAAAATTGTCCATCGATTCAATGGATGGAAGTGGTTGATCGCAAAAGGGTACCTTCTTTCGGCTATTGCGTTTTTTGAAAGTTTCTTTTGCTTTTGCAACATCAGAAAGTCTGATTTCTGTCAAATCTTGCAAAGATTTCACGCTCGAGGGTGAGCTTAAGCAACTTGATTGTGATGAATGTATTGTTTTGGCAAATTTACGTGGAGTTTCAAATACTTCAGTGTCTTGCTTACGTTTTGCAGTTTTTGAAGTTGGAGTGGACGTCCTTTTAACGGTTGGACTATTTCTTTTTCTGCTACGTGGAGTTTTATCAGCCTTCGTGTTTCTTGATGAAGGAATCTGAAGCTCAACTTTATATAATAAGGCATTGATCATAGGGTTATGAATGTGGGTAATGTAATCGTCGATTCTAACACGACTTGTGTCCCCAATGAAAGCACATTTTTTTATTTCTGATTTTATATCCTTATGATATTCTTCAATTGTTCCATTATTTGAACGATTGAGTTTTTGTTTAGTTTTTATATCATTAATTTCAGGGTAATCCTTATATGTTAAAAGCGGTGTCCACACAGGTAACCAAGTTACATATCGTTTCAAAAACTTGTCGATGAATTTACTCGACACCATTGCACTTTGAGGTATCTCTGTGCCTCCGTATACTTCAAGTATGACAGAATTGAATTCTTTCAATCCTCTGCGATAGAAAGGACTAGATTCGCATATTGTTTTGAAATAATTTGGATTTTGCTCTAGTTCTTCAAACTTGTCGTAATAATTTTCAAATTGAGCATCACCATATTTCTTAAACAATTCATCATCTAATAATTCCATATTTGTTTTAAGTATGGCATAATCAGATAGGAAACCTGTAGCACTTAACAAATATCTATAAAATAGACGCAGAGTATGATAAAAATTCTCCAGATCTATGATGTTAAATAAGGACGCAACTACAATTTTGCAAGTCCTATTTTGAAGATCACCTTTGTTGGGAAAATATTGATCCACAAGTTTATACATAGATTTTGTAAGGTGAGAACTGCATAACTTAAATATTACACGACCGAATGTCTTGGACCCTTTGGGCTCAGCAATATATTGGCCGCAATGTGTCAAGTACTCGGGAATAGTCATATTATTAAATGTGTGCAAAATTGCATTTATCAATGCCAACGAAAAATCAGTAGTTATAGTGCCGAAAACAGAAGAAATGTCTTTGTGTCGACGATCAATAAAGTAGCGTACTATGAGCCTTAAATAGATTTCGATGTCTTTGGCGTACTGATTCTCCGAAAAAAAACTGGCTACCGGAAACGGTTTTCTAATGTTGTCACTTTCACAAACTCTAATTCGTGTTATAACGGTGTAGAGCTGAATGGGGCTCCCAAGCATTGAGAGCCATTGAGCCCCAGTAGAATCAATGTGAAAATCATGTGGACCATTTTTGTTAGCTATGCTACTAATTACTTCATATTGCTTGGCACACATTACTAGCAAGCCACATGGCTTATAAAACAATGCCAAAATGGGAGAATTTGCCTGATTTGATAATTGTGACAATGCAGTAAATACGTCCCTATCTTCCCTATTCTTCTGTCTTGCTTCTGATGCAATTTGTCTTGTACTGCTGTCTGAAATGCAATTTTTCAAGTCTTTAATGCTTTCAAATGTGGTCCGGTTTTCAAAAATTTTGGTTGCATTAATTCGACTGAATTCCCGTGGTGTGGTTTTCAATAATTGTTCCTGAATAACTATTCTTTGCTTACCTCTTAGCTGAGCAGCTTGAGGATTACCATGAACTGTAGCATCCATGTCATGTAAAATGGCAATTTCAATGTCATCTTGCCTTTTCATATCAAAGGTTGATTTGAAAATAAATCTTTTACATGTTTCAAACATGCATCGCGCATGTATTTGAAAACTCATTGTTGACTTCTTAGCAGGAACACGATCCTTTAGGTCATGTACATAAATAACACATGTACTGTTTGGATGCCTTATAAGGTCATGGTAAGTTGTATAACTCTTTTGATCTGCTAAGTTTTTGAAGGAATTTCGTTGTTTATGTCCAGCTTTAAATCTGATAAACTTTCCCGTTTTCGGGTCCGTAATATTTTTGAACTGCTCTCTTGTCCAAAAAATACGGTCCCCCGAGTCAAAAAAATCTTTCAAGAAATATTGCATTGTTCTGTTATTTCTTGGAGGTTCCTTAGATTTTTCTGGTGCTTCTATAATGTTGTCACCTACCTCAGCAATTTCTTGAGTAAATGGATTGCAGAAGTCATCATAGATTAAATTAATACTTTCCGTTTGATGAATCGGGGATTTTGCTCTGACTTCACCATGTAACATGGAGGTTTCTTTGTCAATGCTAATATCTGCCAACATCGGCGATTTTGGATCATTGAGAAAAGGTATTAATAAATTCAAGGGTTTCCCTTCCTTAACGTCGTCAACATTTTCAAGTAAATCTGGAATAATTTTAACAACTACCTGTTCTGTTTCATTACCTGGAGAAAACGTTCTTGGCTCAACATGAACAATCGGTTTTGAGTTGTTAGCAAGAACAGCTGTGCAACTCACACAAATGAATTCTACTTTTCTTAAGATGACGTCCATGTCGCTGTTCTTAACACTTTGGCGACACAGGGAGCAGGAAGCTACCAAATTATTTAAAATAATGCTTTGAAATTCACATCGCTTAGCTTCGCACAGCAAATGTGGTGTAAGTGGTTTACCATTTAACATCCGTAGAATATTGTGTACATTGTGAACAACGAACATTCCACAATTATATGTGTCAACCTGTTTTTCGCTACGCAAGGTGCTTAATTCCCATTCACTAGTGGAGCTTCCGTGAAGCTTTGAACAACTGCTTTTCAGAAAGCTACTGAAACCGTCAAGAAGGACTTTTTGTACTTTATCTATAATCGAACAGTTGGCCTTGGAATCCAGGTAATAAAAAACCTTTCTTTGCATGTCAATAGCAGCAACAGTGTAGTGATTACTATGATACCGCGGTGCAATGATAACGTCGTGGGAATTAATTTTATCTACCACCGTATCGTTTGTTATAGGTGCTAGTGAAAAAATCATATCCGTTTCATGAACTTTCAAGCAAACAAAGTTCATATCGGAAAACTCTTGTGACACTATATCAATTGCGACTTCTAGCGCTGGTGAGGTCAACCATTGGTTGCCATAAAAAGATTTGAAATCTTCAATCTGAATTTCCAGTTCCATATCATTATAAATAACATTTATCATAATGTTATCAGGAGCATGCCTCAAATCAATAATATTTGATGTTGAGTAGCTCTCAATATTCTCAATATTCACAATTTCCGCCGATAGATCAAAAGCGTTTGAAGTATTTGTTGGTGAGCATCCCTCATTGCTATCATCATTTACTGCTTTAAAAGAGGAAACAACCTTTAACCTTTTTACGAGGTTAAAAATTTTGAGACAGTTTGCCGTATTATTTTTAATTTTCAAAACTTCAAAAGCTGCTGGATCGTAACGATATTCACGATCCAGCCAGTTTTCTCCATACTTATGAGAAAAATGGCTTTTGAAGTTTTCAATTTGTTTCCGGTTGAATGATTTGGAATAACCCATGCTGAAAAAAGGAAAAAATAATAATACTGTTGAATTAAATGAATATGTCAATATATAGTAAAAATCCCGAGGGGGACGACGCAGGAAATATTGTGTTTTGCTGTGGCAGGGTGCACGCACGCTGAGTAGATAGAAAGAAGATTGATGAAGATTCTGAAGATTTCCTGCAAAAAGATGATGCGCGATGCAAGTAGATGCGAGAAATGAAAGAATATTTTTCGAAGATTGATTCGAAAGTGTGAGATTTTTTGAGCATCTAGAATTGAGATTTAGATGTGTCACAAAGTCGCTTTAACACACGCACACTTGCGCAACAAACACACACACTTCTGTGATTTGAAGTATTCTTTACTAATTTCTTCTTGGTATGAAGGGAAAATCTTCACAGCTGGAAATCCAATGTAAACACACTTCTGTTACTGTTCAACTGGGTGGTAGAGCTCTCCCAATTATTTTTCACCACCGCACCACACAGGACTTTTATTGGAATCCTTCGAACACTCCCAAAGGCAGTTTAACACACGCACACTTGCGCAAAAAAAGGGGGAGCCCTTGCTTTGCTAACACGCACACTTGCGTGATTTCAATGCTTCTTTTTCAGTTTCTTTTTCGTCAATGTGGGGAAAATCTCCACAGTTGGAAATCTCAATCTAAACACACTTCTGTTACTGTTAAACTGGGAGGTAAAGCTCTCCGAATTATTTTTCACCACCGCACCACACAGGACTTTTATTGGAACACCTCGAACACTTCCAAAGGCAGTTTAACACAAGCACACTTGCGCAAAAAAAAGGAAACCCTTGCGTTGCTAACACGCACAGTTGCGTGATTTTAAGGCTTCTTTATCAGTTTCTTCTTCGTCAATGTGGGGAAAATCTCCACAGCTGGAAATCTCAATCTAAACACACTTCTGTTACTGGGACTCCCAGTTATTTTCCACCACCGCACCACACAGGACTTTTATTCGAACTCCCCTGACGCCCGAACACTCCCAAATGGGCTTTAACACACGCACACTTGCGTGATTTGAAGCCTGCAGTACTTATTTTCTTCTTCCACAGATAGAAAACCACCAGCAATAATTAAGCTTAAGCTTTACTTTCAACTGCAAGTAACACTACGCACTTATCGTAAAACTGTAATCGCACTTCCAGTTTTAACAACTCACTTCCTCTCGTTGCGAGCTACTATTTTGGAATGATTTCCGAACAGCAAACCTTCGTTGCGTCCCACAGGAAGGACGGGCGAAATCGTGACGTCATTTGACTTTTGGCGCTTGAAAACTGATCGTTCGCTTTCGGACGAAAGGTGCACTGTACAAAACTCGACAAAAACATCCGCAATAGACGAGTGCACTCTGATATATTAAAAGTCATCGATAGTTTAAAATTTAATCATTTTTGTTATTCGCGAGGTTTACACGTAGCATAGTATAAAAAGTATACTATCTTCAGTGTATATTTTAAACTAAACCTGATTTGTGCGAGAGTATTTTGACCAATGTATTATTTAGTAAACAATCAGCACCGTGAAACCACAGGACTGTGCCAGGAGGCTCGGATCAAGTTAATAATCTCGTCTGCCATTCATGTTTTCAATGGTGCACAGCACAAAAAAAAAAGTAATACCGATCAACGCAATCCATGCTGATGTACGAAATATTGATGTAATAGAAAATAGCAGATACAATATTACATCTACACACTTAGATTTTTTCGCCGAGATGGGCACCACCGAGCAGGTCGGCATATTATTTTGCTGGATCTCAGTGATAAACTTGCCGAGATCCAGCTAACAAACGGGAATTTTGCCGAGATCTCAGCTAACAAACATATTTTTTGCTGAATTTCCAGCAAAATAAAATGCCGAGCTGCTCGGTGGTGCCCATCTCGGCAAAAAAATCTAAGTGTGTATGGATGTACATTTGTTCGCGATTTATAAGTACATCATGCAATGTAAAGCAAACCCCACACGTATCAATATATTGACGCGAAGGGGAATTATTGACATTAATATTGATGATGTGAATACAAAAAATATTGTCAATACCGATGTATTGACGTCAATATTGAATGTATTGACAATACAATTATTCAGAGTTGGTTGGAAATGCTAACATGAAGCTTTAGTGTGATGATTTATTAGCTAGAGAATGATCTTTAGAAGAGGGTAGGTGGATAGTTCCGTTAGAGTACGGCAGTATGAAAATTGGATAGAAGTTGAAAATGAGCGAAGGGCCATTAAAGCGACAGTTTTCAACATGACGCACATTTTTGCCTAGCCCGTACGATGTACGCGGGGTCTTGAAGTATGTCTCCAAGTCCACAGGCAAAAATGTGCGTCCCTCTTGTTGCTCATAAACTGACTGCGGCTGTGGAATAGTTCTAGCGACGTTTTCATCACTACCTAAAGCCCCACGTTTGCGAGAGCATTTCCAGTCGATGGTGTGTTATAATGCAGTTCTTCTTTACCCAACTATTGTGTTGCTCCTCTCGTCATGACCAACGTGATCATCTCAGAGAGGAAGCAGTAGGGTGGTTGTTGCGTGCTGTACCATCATCAGCATTGTTGACGGCTACTCCCGCCTTGAGTTGTTACATTCAAAGTGTTTTTTATGTTACTTCATACGCGAAGTTAACGTCGCTTTAATGGCCCTTCGCTCATTTTCAACTTCTATCCAATTTTCATACTGCCGTACTCTAACGGAACTATCCACCTACCCTCTTCTAAAGATCATTCTCTAGCTAATAAATCATCACACTAAAGCTTCATGTTAGCATTTCCAACCAACTCTGAAAAATCGTTAACTTCGCGTATGAAGTAACATAAAAAACACTTTGAATACAATTATTGTCAATAAAAGTAATCGTGTACGGTCCACATAATATAACACAATCGATGGAATGACCTGGTTGCAGCAGTTTGGATGTAATATTCAAAAACTTTTTTTGCTGTGTGGTAAGTAGAACCTCTATTTATTCCCCTCTATTTAATTTATTATTATATTATATTTCTATATCCATTCTCGCCTCATAGGGGGAACGCATTACCCCTTTCCAAGGCTACGGCAAATTCACGACCGAGAAACACCACTGTTAAACCGAAACGTACTTGATATCTTCCGCAGTCTCATGGTCAACCGATCGATACCCATACCCCATCTGCCGGTCGATAGCAGACCGTACTCCAGCGCCGTACAGCAGTTCTCGCCTTGACTGCCGGATCGTTCAACTCGGTGTAAGCGTTGCTGATTTCCTTCTTGATGATAAACAGTTCGAAATGTTCCGGAAGGGAATCCTGCTGGTCGAGATTCCCATGGCTAATCCAAAGGTTACCCAGGCATCCTGGAGAAGTGACGGAAATGGCGAGAATGCAGAAGAGGAAGACACTTGGAATTGGTGGAACAACTTCCGGTCCTATGCGGATTATGACACTCACGTGAAGATTGCATCGGAGTTTACCGCTGATATTCCAAAGAGGCAGGAAATCTACCGTTGGCTTGGAGAACCGGTCGATGCAGTGGTTGATTCGTCGGACATCTTCCTGACCAATACGAACAACTTTCCAGTTCTGTCAAAAGCTCATCAGGAACTGCTGGTTCTGTTCCATCGTACCATCGGTTGTCACTTCATAGTGAAAGCAAATCCAGAAGACAAACGAGTCGTTCATTACGTCGACTACATAAAGTGCGTTCTTCGTATAAACCACGCCAAGGATGTGATGCAAGGGTATGACGATCTGTTGGAGATTCCGCTCCAGTCTCTGTACAACAATCTGGATAGTTTCACGTATGAAGTGTTCGAAAAGGACCCAGTGAAGTACATTATCTATCAGAATGCAATCGAGGAGGCACTCCGAGATCGGGATTCTTTGGAGGAACTGGAAACGCGTACATCCATCATCATGGTCGTGGGTGGAGGACGAGGCCCTTTAGTTAGCCGTGGCTAAGAGTAAACGGAAGGTGAAGATTTACGTCATCGAAAAGAATCCGAATGCAATCGTTACCCTGAGCTCGCTGATCAACGAATTGGGGAAGGACAAAAACATCGAACTTATCTCTATGGACATGCGGGAGTTTGAGCCACCTGAGAAGGCGGACATTTTGATTTCCGAACTGCTGGGTTCGTTCGGTGATAACGAACTCTCACCCGAATGTTTGGACGGAGCACAGAGGCACCTCAAGCCGGATGGAATAATCGGATGGAGAGATCCATATTCAGGGCCTTGCATTGGCGCTTTGTAATAAATAAAATATGTATATTAAGCTGTTCTGTAATATAAAACTGAAATATAATATCAAATGACCAAAAAAAAAAAGTGATAAATTACTATTTTCATCATCTTTTCTGGGAAATTGATTTCAGGGGAATGGTTTTCTGGGGAATGTTATAGCACAGACAAACAGACGTAACTCTTCATTGTGTATCTTTGTTCACGTATTTAACGGTCGATTTGAATATTATCAGTTCCGCGACCTACTCGCCGCAGCGCTGGCATCGTATCACTTTGACGTTTCTATACATTCTATAGAACTTTTATGCAATATTGTTTGCGAGTTAGCGAACAAGCTTCTTTTCCGCGAGAAACCCGAGAGATGTCGTTACTCGGTCCTATGTTTTGAGATACTATGTTTTCAAGAAAAACTTTATCAAAGAGTTACGTCTGTTTGTCTGTGGTTATAGAATCAATGATAGTTTTTTATTGGAATTTAGAAACACTTAATTTGCTGTTTGCTGTTCACAATCTGAAGCCTTTCTGCTCTTACAACTGAGCCGCCTCGTTGAATCGCATTCACAAAAAACGAAGTCATCTTCTCATTAAATCGTCGTTAAACACTCAAACAAACATAAAAATAAAGCTGCCCAAATTTTAAGTTTTTTTTTTTAATTTTCATTACGAAAATCGAATGGCTATTAAGTACCTTCCGTTATATTTTATTTCGAAGATGCAGAATAATAATAATTCTAACTTTTAATTCTAAATTCCAATAAAAAATTATCATTTGTATTCAGTATAAATTCCAAAACGAAATTTCCTTCTAAAAAATGTACCCTGCTTTTGATCCCTTGCTGTTCTTCCATTTGTCTTAATTTCGGGGTAATGGCCATTCGGGGTAGTAGCATAGAGGTAACTCTAAGACCACTGGGTCCCGAAGAAAATCATTATTATTTTTGGCTCACTCAGTACCAGAACAACGGTCCCAAGCAGTCCCAAGCTATTTCACTCACCCCTGCATGTTCTGCATGAATCCACACACCCCTGATGTTACCTGTCAAACTTTCATAGCGAATCAAAACAAACATAGTGTAGTAATAGAATTTCAACTAGAATAGGGTACGTTAATCGTTTGCTTGGGTCCAATAGGCTACTAAAGTGGTGAGCCAATTTAAAATCGTTAGTTTCGTATTGATTGTTGGTATAATTTTGACGAAAATTTTAATCGGACCAATGTATAAATTTTGATTAACCATATATGCATAAAATTTAATCTTTACTCGTTTTGTAATATTTTTGAGTGTGTACAGCCACGGCGGAACAGCTGGGGGCGAACAAAGGATGACCAAAGCGGCTAAAACGATCAGTTTTTTTTTAAAGGAATCGTTTTCGCCTCACGCGCTAAAATGTTGCAAATTTGCGCGCCGGCGGGATGTGAAAGATACAAAAAATTGTTATTACTAGATTGAGCTGGAATTAGGGCGTAACAGCTTTTGTAAACAAAGACTTTTCTCGTTGATTTCTCAAAGATAATGGCTCTCATGCAAACAAAACTTCGTATACATTTTTGACGATTTTTCTCCCCATTGGGCAGCATACAGTAAATCGGCTATAAGTCAGCCTAAACCCAAGCTACAGAAATGAAATTTTGCACACAATCGCCTGAAGTATCCTTGAATCAAATGACACCAGTCTCCAGAATAGTATTTTTGATTTTTCACAAAAATATGCAAACAAAACTTTGTATACATTTTTGACGATTTTTCTCCCCATTGGGCAGCATACAGTAAATCGGCTATAAGTCAGCCTAAACCCAAGCTACAGAAATGAAATTTTGCACACAATCGCCTGAAGTATCCTTGAATCAAATGACACGAGTCTCCAGAATAGTATTTTTGATTTTTCACAAAAATATGCAAACAAAACTTCGTATACATTTTTGACGATTTTTCTCCCCATTGGGCAGCATACAGTAAATCGGCTATAAGTCAGCCTAAACCCAAGCTACAGAAATGAAATTTTGCACACAATCGCCTGAAGTATCCTTGAATCAAATGACACCAGTCTCCAGAATAGTATTTTTGATTTTTCACAAAAATATGCAAACAAAACTTCGTATACATTTTTGACGATTTTTCTCCCCATTGGGCAGCATACAGTAAATCGGCTATAAGTCAGCCTAAACCCAAGCTACAGAAATGAAATTTTGCACACAATTGCCTGAAGTATCCTTGAATCAAATGACACCAGTCTCCAGAATAGTATTTTTGATTTTTCACAAAAATATGCAAACAAAACTTCGTATACATTTTTTGACGATTTTTCTCCCCATTGGGCAGCATACAGTAAATCGGCTATAAGTCAGCCTAAACCCAAGCTACAGAAATGAAATTTTGCACACAATCGCCTGAAGTATCCTTGAATCAAATGACACGAGTCTCCAGAATAGTATTTTTGATTTTTCACAAAAATATGCAAACAAAACTTCGTATACATTTTTGACGATTTTTCTCCCCATTGGGCAGCATACAGTACATCGGCTATAAGTCAGCCTAAACCCAAGCTACAGAAATGAAATTTTGCACACAATCGCCTGAAGTATCCTTGAATCAAATGACACGAGTCTCCAGAATAGTATTTTTGATTTTTCACAAAAATATGCAAACAAAACTTCGTATACATTTTTGACGATTTTTCTCCCCATTGGGCAGCATACAGTAAATCGGCTATAAGTCAGCCTAAACCCAAGCTACAGAAATGAAATTTTGCACACAATTGCCTGAAGTATCCTTGAATCAAATGACACCAGTCTCCAGAATAGTATTTTTGATTTTTCACAAAAATATGCAAACAAAACTTCGTATACATTTTTGACGATTTTTCTCCCCATTGGGCAGCATACAGTAAATCGGCTATAAGTCAGCCTAAACCCAAGCTACAGAAATGAAATTTTGCACACAATCGCCTGAAGTATCCTTGAATCAAATGACACCAGTCTCCAGAATAGTATTTTTGATTTTTCACAAAAATATGCAAACAAAACTTCGTATACATTTTTGACGATTTTTCTCCCCATTGGGCAGCATACAGTAAATCGGCTATAAGTCAGCCTAAACCCAAGCTACAGAAATGAAATTTTGCACACAATCGCCTGAAGTATCCTTGAATCAAATGACACGAGTCTCCAGAATAGTATTTTTGATTTTTCACAAAAATATGCAAACAAAACTTCGTATACATTTTTGACGATTTTTCTCCCCATTGGGCAGCATACAGTAAATCGGCTATAAGTCAGCCTAAACCCAAGCTACAGAAATGAAATTTTGCACACAATCGCCTGAAGTATCCTTGAATCAAATGACACCAGTCTCCAGAATAGTATTTTTGATTTTTCACAAAAATATGCAAACAAAACTTCGTATACATTTTTGACGATTTTTCTCCCCATTGGGCAGCATACAGTAAATCGGCTATAAGTCAGCCTAAACCCAAGCTACAGAAATGAAATTTTGCACACAATCGCCTGAAGTATCCTTGAATCAAATGACACCAGTCTCCAGAATAGTATTTTTGATTTTTCACAAAAATATGCAAACAAAACTTCGTATACATTTTTTGACGATTTTTCTCCCCATTGGGCAGCATACAGTAAATCGGCTATAAGTCAGCCTAAACCCAAGCTACAGAAATGAAATTTTGCACACAATCGCCTGAAGTATCCTTGAATCAAATGACACCAGTCTCCAGAATAGTATTTTTGATTTTTCACAAAAATATGCAAACAAAACTTCGTATACATTTTTGACGATTTTTCTCCCCATTGGGCAGCATACAGTAAATCGGCTATAAGTCAGCCTAAACCCAAGCTACAGAAATGAAATTTTGCACACAATCGCCTGAAGTATCCTTGAATCAAATGACACCAGTCTCCAGAATAGTATTTTTGATTTTTCACAAAAATATGCAAACAAAACTTCGTATACATTTTTGACGATTTTTCTCCCCATTGGGCAGCATACAGTAAATCGGCTATAAGTCAGCCTAAACCCAAGCTACAGAAATGAAATTTTGCACACAATCGCCTGAAGTATCCTTGAATCAAATGACACCAGTCTCCAGAATAGTATTTTTGATTTTTCACAAAAATATGCAAACAAAACTTCGTATACATTTTTGACGATTTTTCTCCCCATTGGGCAGCATACAGTAAATCGGCTATAAGTCAGCCTAAACCCAAGCTACAGAAATGAAATTTTGCACACAATCGCCTGAAGTATCCTTGAATCAAATGACACCAGTCTCCAGAATAGTATTTTTGATTTTTCACAAAAATATGCAAACAAAACTTCGTATACATTTTTTGACGATTTTTCTCCCCATTGGGCAGCATACAGTAAATCGGCTATAAGTCAGCCTAAACCCAAGCTACAGAAATGAAATTTTGCACACAATCGCCTGAAGTATCCTTGAATCAAATGACACCAGTCTCCAGAATAGTATTTTTGATTTTTCACAAAAATATGCAAACAAAACTTCGTATACATTTTTGACGATTTTTCTCCCCATTGGGCAGCATACAGTAAATCGGCTATAAGTCAGCCTAAACCCAAGCTACAGAAATGAAATTTTGCACACAATCGCCTGAAGTATCCTTGAATCAAATGACACCAGTCTCCAGAATAGTATTTTTGATTTTTCACAAAAATATGCAAACAAAACTTCGTATACATTTTTGACGATTTTTCTCCCCATTGGGCAGCATACAGTAAATCGGCTATAAGTCAGCCTAAACCCAAGCTACAGAAATGAAATTTTGCACACAATCGCCTGAAGTATCCTTGAATCAAATGACACCAGTCTCCAGAATAGTATTTTTGATTTTTCACAAAAATATGCAAACAAAACTTCGTATACATTTTTGACGATTTTTCTCCCCATTGGGCAGCATACAGTAAATCGGCTATAAGTCAGCCTAAACCCAAGCTACAGAAATGAAATTTTGCACACAATCGCCTGAAGTATCCTTGAATCAAATGACACCAGTCTCCAGAATAGTATTTTTGATTTTTCACAAAAATATGCAAACAAAACTTCGTATACATTTTTGACGATTTTTCTCCCCATTGGGCAGCATACAGTAAATCGGCTATAAGTCAGCCTAAACCCAAGCTACAGAAATGAAATTTTGCACACAATCGCCTGAAGTATCCTTGAATCAAATGACACCAGTCTCCAGAATAGTATTTTTGATTTTTCACAAAAATATGCAAACAAAACTTCGTATACATTTTTTGACGATTTTTCTCCCCATTGGGCAGCATACAGTAAATCGGCTATAAGTCAGCCTAAACCCAAGCTACAGAAATGAAATTTTGCACACAATCGCCTGAAGTATCCTTGAATCAAATGACACCAGTCTCCAGAATAGTATTTTTGATTTTTCACAAAAATATGCAAACAAAACTTCGTATACATTTTTGACGATTTTTCTCCCCATTGGGCAGCATACAGTAAATCGGCTATAAGTCAGCCTAAACCCAAGCTACAGAAATGAAATTTTGCACACAATCGCCTGAAGTATCCTTGAATCAAATGACACCAGTCTCCAGAATAGTATTTTTGATTTTTCACAAAAATATGCAAACAAAACTTCGTATACATTTTTGACGATTTTTCTCCCCATTGGGCAGCATACAGTAAATCGGCTATAAGTCAGCCTAAACCCAAGCTACAGAAATGAAATTTTGCACACAATCGCCTGAAGTATCCTTGAATCAAATGACACCAGTCTCCAGAATAGTATTTTTGATTTTTCACAAAAATATGCAAACAAAACTTCGTATACATTTTTTGACGATTTTTCTCCCCATTGGGCAGCATACAGTAAATCGGCTATAAGTCAGCCTAAACCCAAGCTACAGAAATGAAATTTTGCACACAATCGCCTGAAGTATCCTTGAATCAAATGACACGAGTCTCCAGAATAGTATTTTTGATTTTTCACAAAAATATGCAAACAAAACTTTGTATACATTTTTGACGATTTTTCTCCCCATTGGGCAGCATACAGTAAATCGGCTATAAGTCAGCCTAAACCCAAGCTACAGAAATGAAATTTTGCACACAATCGCCTGAAGTATCCTTGAATCAAATGACACCAGTCTCCAGAATAGTATTTTTGATTTTTCACAAAAATATGCAAACAAAACTTTGTATACATTTTTTGACGATTTTTCTCCCCATTGGGCAGCATACAGTAAATCGGCTATAAGTCAGCCTAAACCCAAGCTACAGAAATGAAATTTTGCACACAATCGCCTGAAGTATCCTTGAATCAAATGACACCAGTCTCCAGAATAGTATTTTTGATTTTTCACAAAAATATGCAAACAAAACTTCGTATACATTTTTTGACGATTTTTCTCCCCATTGGGCAGCATACAGTAAATCGGCTATAAGTCAGCCTAAACCCAAGCTACAGAAATGAAATTTTGCACACAATCGCCTGAAGTATCCTTGAATCAAATGACACGAGTCTCCAGAATAGTATTTTTGATTTTTCACAAAAATATGCAAACAAAACTTTGTATACATTTTTGACGATTTTTCTCCCCATTGGGCAGCATACAGTAAATCGGCTATAAGTCAGCCTAAACCCAAGCTACAGAAATGAAATT
Source organism: Ochlerotatus camptorhynchus (assembly GCF_037179485.1). Taxonomy (NCBI): domain Eukaryota; kingdom Metazoa; phylum Arthropoda; class Insecta; order Diptera; family Culicidae; genus Ochlerotatus; species Ochlerotatus camptorhynchus. The sequence goes on from NW_027041082.1 coordinate 163,581, forward strand.
TTGCACACAATCGCCTGAAGTATCCTTGAATCAAATGACACCAGTCTCCAGAATAGTATTTTTGATTTTTCACAAAAATATGCAAACAAAACTTCGTATACATTTTTGATGGTGAGGCGTGATTTCCAGGAGGCTTTTTGGGTATCTTTGCGGGGGAAAAGGTTCTTTTTACTACCATACCAAGGGAGACTGCGAAGTTTACGCATCGTAATCGTTATCGTTCGATACGGCATGCATGTAGGTGTTCGGGGTATCATCCAAACTCTTTCTGAGATAGTATAACCATCCGGGATGCTGTTCGTTTTTAGTATTTGTTTATTAGTGAATGTATAAAAATAGTTCCATAAGAGATCGTGATGTCGGATAAGCGGGGGGGATACTGTACGACTAACAATGCATTCCTTTATTTTTTAAAGTTATTTGTTTACGCCCACCGTGTCAGCCACTAATTTTGTTTGCTGTTGTTTTCAATCTCAAATGTAGACGGCGCACCACCAGCCACGATTTTTTTGTGGTTCGGTTTTTGGTGGTTAACTTGATGCAAACGTCGAAAAGGATGAAGAACCAAAATGAGTGTTTAGCTGCCATCTAGCTGTGAAGTGCGTAACAATAATATACACGCTAAGAACTGATAACCCAAATGTAGGTTTAGCTTACCCTGATTGGGCGTAAACAGGACAAACTCAGAATGGGGGTCAATTTTTAAACCGTTACGTAACTGTGGTACCTTCCAGCCATTTTGTTTGTTAAAACCACGACCGCAAGAAACAAACAACCGTTCGCCGCGTTCCATTCCACAGTAACTAGCCGTTATTCTTCCCGTGTACTACCCATCTTTGCTTGATTTCCTATCCATATGGGACTGATATGCGATTACGGGCAGTGTAGTTCTGTGAAGTTTTCACGGTATATTACTCATAACAGTTTTGCACTCACAGGGAAAGGTAATTTTCTGTGCACTCTGATTTCCACTGAAATATAAGTGGAAATTGGGTGAATTTACTAAAGAAAGCTTTTATCAAGCCGGTGATGTTAGAGAAATGGTTGGATAGGACGCTTCACACTAAATATGAGTAGTAAACTAAAAAAAAAAAAATGGAGAAAACGAACATTTTCCCTAAATTTACATAGATTGTGTAACTTTCCCTATCTCGATATTGACCACCGAGTTAAGCAATATCATATCACACATTTTGTATGCGTGTTCGTGGCTAGGATACACACTTAATCTAGCTCGGTAAAATCTCCAACAGCCGATTACTTCGGCATTCCGTTTGGCTGATATCTCTGCAAAATATCTGTTTGTTAGCTGATATCTCGGCAAAATGTTATTTATTAGCTGAGTCTCGGCAATTGTTTGACTGAATCTCAGCAAAATAAATTGCAGAATTACTCAGCTGTTGGAATCTCGGCGAAAAAAATTAAGTGTGTACACATTTTTCGCGAACACGGCGGCAGATGTCAGTTTTGTGCTTTGATCAGGAATGCGATGGTACTTTGTATGGTCATTCATATAGGTTTGTCGGTGACTTCAGTGCTCAGCAATGTTTAGAATATTTTTACTTCTAACACCGGACCTTACATAAATGTCATTGCGAGTTAAGCCTGCAAACTTTGATTTTTTTTTTGCCGAGATGGGCACCACCCAGCAGCTCGGCATTTTATTTTATTGGATCTCAGTGAAAAATTTGCCAGCAGAACATTGCGGCACACGAAACGATAGAGAAGAAAATGAGATTGGAAGAGAAAAAAAATAGAATGATGCAAAAAAATCAATGTATTAATGTATTGATAACAAAGTATTAGCAACCGGCGAAAACTAACTATTTTAAATTGGCTCACTACTTGACTAGCCTATTGGTCCCAAGCAAATCGATTAACGTACCCCATTATAGTCGAAATTCTAGTACTACACTATGTTTGTTTTGATTCGCTATGAATGTTTCGAGGGGTGCATAGATTAGCTTGGGACCGAAAAGAATTACAGAGCTGAGCCAAAAAGCTGAGCACGTTTCTTCGGGACCTTCTGGTCTTAGAGCTACCTCTATGGTATCAGTCTCTTGACTCCGTTTAGCTTTAAGAGACAATAAGCCTACCAAATAAATATCATGATTTTTTGTTTGAATGAATTTTCTATATATTTTTGTGGATTTATTATGCAGCATTGCTAGATCAGACATTTAACCACCGTCAAACCGACATGAATGACCATACAAAGTACCATCAAATTTCTGATCAAAGCACACAACTGACATCTGCGGCCGTGTTTGCGAAAAATGTGTATCCTAGCCACGAACACGCATACAAAATGTATGAGTTGGTCTAATCTATTCCGGGCAAATTATTTTTATCTAGATATTTTTTTTATGGGTTTGACAGATGGGATCGCTGCACATTTGAATTGGCCGTTATGAATTCTCGATCAAGAGTTAAGTTTAAGTTTATTGTCGGTTTGTCGGTGATTTAATTAGCAATGTGTAAGAGAGGTAAGAAAGGTATTTTAAACGCTAAAAAGTAATTTTTCCCCGGGGTGCATCTTACCCCTTTTTGTCACTAATATTTGTTTAATGAGAGACCGAATCGATTTGCGGTCGTAGACAAAGTTGTTCTGCATAGTTTGTCTAATCTAATTAATAGGCGTTCAGACTATTTATGACTTACCATAATCTTTTGCTATTGAGCAATTCCGGGCGAAAACACAAACAAACTTGAGATTTTCCGTCTCACAATTCTATAAAAATTCGTATAACTTAGTTGAAGATGCTAATTTCAAATAACAGACTGTAGTGGTAATTTTTATACGATAGATGGAGTAGATCCTTTTTTTTTTATTTGTTTTTTTCCGTCGATCTTGTTTTCCGTGCTGAGCACCAATGCTACCGACGTGCCAGGAAGGCAGCTCCCACACCTGGGACCCTACCTATCGACCCATCAACTCATGAACCGGGGACCAACGGCTTTACTTCCCATCCCAAGGAAGGCGTGATCAGAGATGTTATGCCTCAGAACATCCCGGCGGCGCCGACTGGGATTGAACCCAGGCCTGCTGGGGTGAGAGGTAATCACGCTTACCACTACACCACCGGCGCCGTTTAGATGGAGTAGATGAAAGCTGATGAAAGTATAGATTTGATAGTTCCGTTAGAGTACGGCAGTGTGAAAATTGCATATAGATAGTGGAATAGCGAGCTAGGACAACTTTTAAGGAAAATACAAATCATTTTTTTCATCTCTCTTTACCAAACTCACCCTTTGGAGAGGGATGGTGAGGGGTGTCCCCCCGCACCACTGGCACAAAGAGATGAAAACCGACCGCTCAAGTACCAACGATGTGTTTGAAACAGTTCTACCGATTTTTTACCGCACTTCAGTTGTTATTTGAAGGAAGGCATCCAGTCGTAGGTTTGGAAATTGCAACTATTGTTTACCCCTACCACGATATGTGCTCCTGTCATCGTCGAGATCGTCAAGCAATTTCCGATGCGATACGACAATGGAATGATGCTTGTTAAGAAAATATCCGGAGATGGGCACTGTCTATTTTCCGCACTGGAGTTACGGTTTTTAAAGACGCAACTAGAAACTAAAGATCATCATACATGGACATCGAAATGTCGTGGAAAACATCAGAAATAAAATAGGAGACTTTCGGGAGACTGGCAACGATGCAGAGAAGAATGAAAAAGAGATGATAACAAGGGAATACAGGGGAAACAAAAGAGAAGAGAAACGATTAACGAAAATATATGCAACTGGAAGTAAGGGCTGTCATCAGATGAATCAAGCAAGGTTGTAAATACTCATTTCAGCTAACACAATGTTTTTTTTTTAATTATGATATAATTAGATGCCATGATCATATTTTGAATTGGTAGGATATAAGAAGAGGTTGCAAAGAATGTGTTTGACATATTAAACCTGTTTATTTCTCTTCATGAGAGTCACAATCAACGCTTTTTCACACACACACTCACTCACTCACTCACTAACTCACTCACTCACTCACTCACTCACTCAGCGATCAGCAAATCGCTGATTGTGACTCATAGAAAGCAAAATTTACAGGTTTTATGTTTCAAACGCATACTTTGTAACCTCTTCTTGTAAGTTGCAAGTAAAACATGCCATCATACCATCTTTTGGTTTTATTATTCCTAAAAACATAATTTTAGCTGAAATGAGTAGGTATTTGCAACCTTGGAATCAAGAGTAATTCGAAACGAAATAGGTACGAACTTTCCATTGAAATCGATTGATGCAGTTGAACAAATTACAAAACTATATACGTACCAGATTTGGAAATGATTATTTTTGAATCTGGAAGTGTGTTTGTGATACCATTTTCTATTTGATAAGGGTAGAGTGAAACTGCGGGGCTTATTGTAGGTAAAAGTGACCTCTTAGTGGTCATGAATTACCAAGCAATGGGTCACTAGAGCTGCAATAGAGCTAAAACATACTAATTTCCGGACTGAACCTGCTTGAATGTAATGATTATAAAAAGCAGTTTTCTTCCAGAATACCACTGCCGGCCAGTGGGGTTTAGATTGTACACACACAAGAAGTATAATTCGTTCCAATGTTCTCTTCAGAATTAATGAATAGCTTTTTTTTTTTTGCGGAAGACGAATGAATGATTTTTTTTTAAATATTCAAATAGTCAATGTTTCCAAAAACCAAAAAAGAGGTTGAAGGTTAGAAATTTCATTTCATGCTTACAAGAAGTATAATTCGTTCCAATGTTCTCTGCAGAATGATTAAGTTTTTTTCAAAACGTAGGAATGATTTTTTTTTTTAAATAATCAAATTAGTAGCAATTGTTTCCAAAACCCAAAAAAAAGCAGTTTAAACATTTGAAAATATTTAAGACATTTTGAAAATTTCATCCCATGCTGGAAACTTCATTTCATTCTTAGAAGAAGTATAATTCATTCCAATGTTTTCTGTAGAATGAAAACCAAATTTTTTTTTATAAAACATAGATTTTTTTTTAAATAATCAAATAGGTAGTCAACGTTTCCAAAAACTGAAAAGAGTTTAAAAATTTGAAAATATTTAAGACTTTTTTTAAATTTCCTGCCATGCTGAAAATTTAAGTTCATGCTTACAAGAAGTATAATTCGTTCCAAAGTTCTCTTCAGAATGAACGAATACCTTTTTTTACAGAACGAATGAATTAAAAATTAACCCAACAATCAATAGAAGGAAAACATTTATATCAAAAGTAATTTATTGTAGCGAATAGCAGTAAATATTTTGCAGTTTATTTTTGTGACTATTTTTGAACATCAACATCAAAGAGTTTCAATTCAGATAAAAAAGGAGTAGATCAACAAAATCAGACTTTTGTCCGGATTTGAGCTGAAATTTGAATCATTAATATTAACGATGGAACACTATTCTACACCTGTCTAGCTGAGTCTATCAACAGTGTCTCAAGCATAAAAATCTTTTTTGTCTGAATGCTATACCGAAGTGAGTAGCATAGATCGAAGAATGTTGATCAGCACCCAGGGGAAATAAATCCCCGCGTTCGTCACATAACATTTTCGAACTGAGCTCCCGCGAGGATTGACGCACCGCGTGTGGGTGCGCGGTCGTTCGTGTCACATGCTGTGAAATCACTTTTTAGGTATGCTGTGGAGCGCCTGTGAAAATACCCTGATGCTATGCACATGTGTTGGTGCGAGCTAAGCTAGCGTGAACCCGATTTGTTTTTCGTTTTTTAACTATAATTAGAGCTACAGAGTGGAAAAAAGGAAATCAGTGACTACCGATCGCGTGGAAGAGGTAGCGAAGATTTTTCTATTTATAAAACTCTGACCATTCCGTGCAGCGTGCTGAGTCGTTTGGATAAAGCTGTGTTGGTTATAGGGTTTGGTAGTGTGTATTATTCACATTCTGTGTGATGCACACTGTGGTCAGCATCTGTCGTGAAAATTTTCACGACACGCGCACTAGAGTTACACTCTTCGTCTGTTACGAACGGTATGTTTCGTAAAAATGTCTAAAAATAACTCTTTTCCTCTGTGTCACGATTGATTCCAATCTGAAATGATGGAAATATGCCGGTACTAATGCACTGAATATGGGCGGATATCTTCGTCGTTCGACAGGAAATTCCACTTGAAATGGCTTTACTTTCGGTTCCGTTTTCAGATCCCTTGATGAATTTGCCTGAGCGCTCCATACTTCTTTACATTCCATACGCTTTCAAAATCACTATTGAATGCAAGGAAGCATGGAACTTTCGAAGGCGGTAGTTTACAGCTGGCTAGGTTCACAGGAAACATTCACGGTCCATCGTCCCTATGTTGTATAATGGTCCTGAATTAGTCACTTTCTTAAATTTAACTTGATTAGTAATCACTGTGAGTGTTATACAAAGCAAGCCTTCACAGTTTGAAGACCGATGAGTAACTGATAAAATTTGAAAATGTGCCGATCTTACTCAAGCATATGGCAAGCTTAGTGCGTAATGAGCTCACACAGATCATGACTGAAGTAAAGGATGAATAATTTATGTAAGCCTTGGAACATTATGTAAAAACGGCAGCCTGGAAGAGGATAGTCCTCGGTTCCCATATTCAGAAAAAAAAGGAAACAAAACAATATCAAGAATGACTTAGAAAATGACATCGTATGTTGATCACATGTTTGCTCGATCGTCTGCATGTAAATCCCTTTTTGGTGTTGCCTCTTCATTTTGCGCTTTTGGGACTAATGTGTATTTTTATTGCTCGCAGACTACAGAAGAAAGCAAAAAAAAAATAACCTAAGACAGAATGGTTGCAAAACGCATGCAGAGCAGACATTGCACACATTCTTCTTATTTAAATATTGAGGTCGGTTTTGGAAGTCTGCTGGAGTGAGCACACATGTGACAAATTTTACCCAAGGATGCATCATGAACTACAAGCAAATTGACTTTTTTTTTGTATGAATGTTGAAAATCTACTATCGATGCAATGAGCAATTTGAGAAAACTGAATTTCATCAGCACGGCACAACACACTATTGAATATTCTTATGTAACATTTCACTTCACTGAACTGGGATGGAAACTATTCATAGCACAAACGAAAACTGCTAAGTTTTTAACTTGGAAAATCTATCTTGGAGCCAACTCGTGTTTGGTCCGGGATCGTGGAGTCACTTCCATGTCCAACCGTCAACTACCAAGCCAGGAATGTACTGCTCAACGTAGACGTCCTTTCGTCGTTCTTGTTGGTTGACTTTCGCGATGGCGAACGATCTTCGCCGGTCAGGCAAGAAAGGTGATGTGCACCGCTCGAAACCCAAATATAAAATGCACTGGATGCACAAAATTCTAGCCGGAACGATCGTGTCTTAGAAGGGGTCTCTAAAAATGGCTACATACACACAACATCTTGAAACGGAACTCGCACACATGGATGCGCAACATCACGCGCGATCTACTAAGTCGCGGAGGCTGCGCGCGCAAACGACAAGGATCGCTCGCACCACTACAGTCGCATTATGGTTGGTTGGTGGTGGCCTCTTGGCGATCACAGTCTCTCCGTAGGCGAAAGTATAAAATTAAATCAAGTGTTCTGAAAGGAAACAGCAAGCAAAAATAAAGAACATCAACCACGAAGTAGTGTGGATGTAGAAAAAAAATCCCTTCGACATCGCAGCAGTGTTACGCTTCAATGGAACGGTCGTTCTCATATAATATAGCTTGATGAGAACTCTGCCCGATCAGCAGGGATAGTTTCTACACCAGGGGGGAGAACTGAACACATACGGCGCGTGGCGTGGGTCCACTTTGAATTTGGGCGGGTGGTGAGCCACGTTGCACGTTCCGCTAATTTATTACATAACTGACATCCATTAAGTAGAAATTTGTTGCTACAATCCAAAATAAATATGATACCATTTGGTTTTAGCTGAATTCCACCGAGGTATGTGAGGCAAGCACGTGATACAACATCCCTACGTGAGATTTAGCGTGAAATATAGACGAACAGAAGATATCAGGGACCAATATTGATAAGGCAAACATATGTTGATCTATTTAAAAGGTTTCCGATAGACTACCAAACATATATATGGACACATGCGTCCAAAAATCTAGAGAAGACTGGATCTTCAAAAAGTCTGCATTCTTAGCACACAAATCTATAAATAATAATTCCTGATTCAGGTTAGCACAATAATTCCACATGTCCAGGGAAGTCGAGAAAATATCTTCTCTAAATAACTTCCTGCATAGTATGCTGTGCATTTTACAGCTATGGTATTACATATATTCCGATTTTGGCAACACGTTTCCATTGCCTTTAATTTGCTTGTACTCTGCACTTTAAAGTATTTCACTTTATTCAATTTTTTTTTTATAGATTTTCCGGATAATTGCGAAGCTTTGGTTGAATTCAGATAATTTTTTCAAAGCAAAAAAAAATGTATTTCCAAAATCGGACCCTTACTGTACTAGATAAGAGATTAGAGGATACATTTATTTCGTTCTGTTTCGTCACCTATTATTAGAAACATTTGAATAATTAACTAAAGTTCAAGCGTAAATTAGGACGAATGATATATACGTTAGAGAACAAAGCTCTCAGTAAGTTTATAGAAAAACTTTGTTCTATAGAACTTAATGATCAGTTACAACTGCAATCGAGAAATAATCAAAGTCATATACAATATCATCAAGTGAATGCAACGTCTGGAACCTCCATTTATAACCTAGTCAATAAAAACCGTTAATACATAGCAAAACCATGCTTCAGATGCCGATGGCCTGACTTCCAATGGCGGTAGTACTTCAACGTAATTCATAGGAGTTTAAGTTGACTCTGTGTGCCACCGGTGGTGTCTTTACCGATGAACAGTATCACGTCTATCGATGAACAGTATGACGAGAGTAACAACTGTTTGTACGTTTCTCTGCTTGTCACACATATTATACAATTGGAAGAATGGTATAGGTTCAGGAAACTGTGGAAGTGTTTAAATATTCCTAAGCTAAGGATAAATAGGCGTCAAATTCTACTTGAAATGCAATAGTCATGGATTAGGAAAAGTAGAAGCAATAAAAGGAAAGCTGAGTGCATCTGGTTTGTGAAAATCTATTTTTTTTTCAATCTCTACAAATTAATATGCAAATTCTGAGAAAAATTAGCATTTGGCGTCATTTGACTACGGCAGCTTTAATAGCATGTATTGGTTGTCAGTTGCGTAGAAATTATTTCCCTGAAATGCCAATATACAAATTATAGGATGATTCACTATGCGTAATATACAAAGCAAAAACGAATGGTGAATCAGCTCGGCTTTGTCGTTTCTTATTCTCCTTCTTCTTATTCTAGTTTTTTTTCGCTTAAATGTAGCGAGCGTTTTGCCGGCCCTCAATTTAGTGTTCTAGGATGCACTTTCACAGTTATTAATTGAAAACTTTCTATGGCAACCAATGCATGATACTCTATGCCCAGGGAAGTCGAGAAAATTTCCACCCGGAAAGATTTCCTCGACCGGGCCGGGAATCGAACCCACCTCCTCCGGAGACAGAAACGACAAACAAAAATAGAAATACTTCACGTATTGATCCAAAGTGGAAAAGTGGGTCCGGAAAAAATCAATAGTTCCACTCCTGATCATAACTTTCAGGTCACCATTTAAAAAGCATTGTAAAAGTTTGTTGCTCATATATCTGCCATTTTACGACCAATTTACGAAATAATGAAATTGGGTTGTTAACGGAATGCTTAAGAGGAAGTTTACCGTTCCTAAAAAATATTTTTTCCTCACGTTTTTATTTTTCTAAAAATTTGGGAACAATTATCAAAAATCCATGATAATCTTTTTTTTTTCTTAGATTCCTGAGAAAATTTAAATGTAAAAATATTTTTTTTTATCTCACCATAAAAAAATTGGACCCAGCAAAACCGTAAGGTCGATGTATTGTGGTTTTTGACGTAGGACTACTGTCTGTGATTTCTATATGTGGGTACAATTGTGAAAACCGAAAATGGAACATGTAACGAAATTATGAAAGATTTTGAACGTTAATAACAAAGCTGCCCCTGGATCCATTTCTAAAATTGTATCACCAATCGATCAGAAATATTTATACGCATCTGCTAAAATTAAGAACTTATCATTTTTCAAAATGTCACTATTGAAAATTACACGAACGTGCAACTGTTGCTATGATAATTATAATTATCACCGATTGCTTGCGAAAAGCGATTTCACTAACACAGATTTGAAAGTTGAATTCCATCTGGTCTCACCAAACGGTGTTTATTCAATCACCGCGTGGTGAGTGGTGGTGTTCTCCAGTACACAACTAAAGGCTGGCTGCAAGCAGCGAGCTGCGGCCCACATGAGCATCCATAGAAGGAGGAAGAAGCCGCACCGCTGTTGATCGCAATCAGTAGCTCTTCGTGAGTCGCTGTGGGCCATGTATGCCAAACGCGTCATACTAAAGAGTATACACAGAGAGAACCCCGCTCAAATTCCTATTACACAAAACACAAGCACCTGCTGCAGTTAACAAATTACATTTATTATATACGACCACGTAGTCCAAAACCAATTCAAACGTATCACCTGTTTGATGTCGCATTCCTAAAGTGTTGAACCAAATAAATAATGAATAAAAAAATATGTTTGCGGCCATTAGATTTAATTATTTAGTTAAAATCGCAATTATTTAATTTAGGATTGTTCCCAACAAACAATTTGAGTTGATTAACAGCTGAATAAGCCATTTTTTAGCTGAAGAAGCTTATTTTTGCCTGAATAAGCTCTTATTAAATTCCAACAAACTTTTGGTCCGCTACATCACGCGGTTCAAACAAAAAAATTGTAATTCAAGTCATCGATCAAAAGTTTGAGGTCATCTCACAGTATGATTTGCCGCTGTTGTAAGTTTACTTGTAATGTAACACTCAGACACTCAGGCCGTGTTCCATTCGGTGAATTTTCACTTAAATTTGACAGATCGATTTTTTAAATAAAGCTGCTTCTTTAACAGACTTATTTCTGACCGACCAGAAATTAATTTTGACAAAAACCTTCTCGAAAATTGGAAGATCAACAACGGAGAGATTTTTGAACATTATAATTTATTTTTGAAGTGTCAAATTTAAGTAAAAATTCACCAAATGGAACGCAGCCTCAGGTAAATACAATTTTGATATCAAAAGCAGTTCCACGCCAAATGATAAAACCATGATACCTTTTCGGTCTTCCCTGATTCGTATGATACTTTACATAACAAATTAGAGAAACTTACTTCATTATGATGGCTACTAAAGAGGATCTAGTATAAGAGAGGAGCGGATTCAAAACAAACTGCCTTGGCAACCTATGCCTAGATGATTTCTTGCAACACTGCCAATGCAATCAAGATAGGCGGTGCTCAATTGGCTCTGGCTTTGACAATTCGTTTGGCTTAAAACCAGTCAGTCCGCTCCTCTCTTAAACTAGACCCTCTCTAATGGCTACCAAGCCTTTAGGGATTTTCCTTATTAAAAAGTTGTATAGCCAATATGGTCTAGTTGTTGCACTACCAGGAAAAAAGCACTTCAAAGGATTCAGAACAAAATTCTGAAGATGATTTTGAAGTTGCCTCCCTGGTACAGTACTATCGCAGTACATAGAATTTCGAATGTTGAGACTTTAGCACAAATGTCCAACAAAATAATTAATAATTTCCGGCAAAAATCGTTACAATCCTCAATTGCAATAATTAATTCCCTTTATACTTAGATAAGATTTAGTTTTAGTTATTTAGTTTTAAGCTATCAATTGTTATACTGACATGCAGGTTTAAAAAACCTGCTTAAAATACTGAATTGCCAAGACAGGAACAATGTAAAAACACTTAGATATATATCATAACAATTAAGGCTGGTAAGTTACTGTAGTAACTGGAGCCCCTAGGTTAAAAATGAAATGTAATTTATTTTGAATTTGGAACAAATAAAGAGTTAAAAAAAAAAAAAAGTTGTATAGATTTTTCTCCTTTACATTAATTAAATCTTTGGTTATTAGTTAGATAGGTTCCGATTCTGCACGTTTCAGTTTCATGTTTATACCTGTGATCTTGTCATTTTTACCTAGGGGATGAATACTTGAGGTTTTTAGATTTTGAGTCTTAAGTGGAAATAACACGGATGAAGACTGCACATTGTAGTCGAAATTCGAATCTGTCATGGATCCCAAAATCAATTAAGTGGATAAAGAGAGAGAGAGAGAGAGAGAGAAAGAAGGATTAGTAATTTTCAGTTAATTCCAAATCAATATTAGGAGATGGAGCAGGTCGTTCACGGGAATCCAGTCCCATTCTACCCAAGATCAAAGCAGGTCTCCCCAAAGTCCAAAAACCGGGGAATGAAATCCGAAAGATCATGTCTGCAGCTGGTTTTCCTACCCACAAACTAGCAAAGTGGCTAGTCACAGAGTTCCAGGTTATGCCGAATCAGTTCCAGAGTAAGGCAGTTAGTAACACTCAGAAGTTCGACCAGCAATTACAATCTTCACAAGACATCAACGGGGACATTTCCACATCGAACGCTCGACTGTTTCGGTCAAGTATTGCTTGCACTCCGTAATCGGTACTAGTTTTTTCCCCTATTGAGGTTTTTTTTCAATCCGCTTTCATACTGAGTGGTGTTGTAGTATACAACAGTGCAGTGAGCATCGCGGAATTGTAATTGCCGCTCAATCGTTCGAGAAAGGAAGCAGTCATTTCCGGCCGAGTCCGGCAGATGAGCTGTACATCTCTAACCAACAAGTTTCATCGCATCACGAAACGGCAAACTCAAGGTCATCGAGTTCACCAGCCGGCGAGCCAGCCGGTGCTTTGTTGCAAACACTCGAGGGCAACAATAGAACGATCATCACCATCATTCTCACATCAGGATAGATCATCGTCATCAGCCACACTCCGTGCGCTTGTGTGGAGAGTTAAGTAACAAACGGTTATCTTCCGTTCTCCGCAACCTGATTAATCTCCATACAGTGTTGATTAACTTTTCTGACACTGTTTTTTCCTGAAAAAATTTTCATTTTTTTTTTTCTCTTTTTTTTTCATTTACTGTTTTTTTTTTGCAAGTTGATTAATCTCCCTATAGTGTTGATTAACTTTCCTGGCATTATTTTTTTCCATTTTAAAGTTTTTTTTTTTTTTTGCTTTGTTGGATTAAGTATTATTTTTACCGTTATATTTTTTGGATAAGTTTATTTTTTTCTTATTTTTTTTTTTTATTTATTTTTTTTTTCTCAACGCATATATATATATATATATATATATATATAAATATATATATATATTTCCTTTTTTATGTCGAAATCTGTTGCGGAGGTACTTAAGACCCCGCAATGGATGAAACCAATGATGGCGGGGGTATTTCGCTAGCAGATATCTCCGATGATGAGTCTGTTAAATCTCCATCATTCGAAAATCTGCTTCTCACTGAAGAGGAAATGGATACCTCAGGGGATTCTACTTCGGACCCCAAAACGAGCACTGGAGCTTACCCAAAGGTGATGTCTAAACAACAACCTCCTTCACCCCCTGCCCCCCCTTCTCCACCATCGCCCCCTCGTCCACCTGTTCCCCCTACTCCAACCGTTCCCTTAAAAATTTCTGCGACCCCCCGCCATAAAGCTTACCCAAGCGACTCAAAAGGTCCGTGGGTTGTTTTTTTCCGGCCCAAACAAAAACCTTTGAATATTTCTCGGATTTCGAAGGATCTGACAAAACATTTTTCGGCCGTAACCGATATCTTTAAGGTAACGTCAAACAAACTGCGCGTTACCGTTGATGACCTGAAACAGGCAAACCGGATTGTTGCCTGTGAGCTTTTTTCGATCGAATATCGAGTCTACGTCCCCAGTTGTGACGTAGAAATTGAAGGAGTGGTCACCGAATCGAGTCTGACTTGTGAGGATTTCCTGCAAGTCGAATCTTTCGGCATTTTCAAAAACCGTGCCCTCCCGAAAGTCAAGATACTGGACTGCATTCAACTGCAGTCAGTGTCGCACATAGGCACAAAAAAAAAGTATACCCTCTCAGATTCGTTTCGTGTGACCTTTTCAGGATCGGCATTACCTGACTACGTCACAATTGGGAAGGTTCGACTACCTGTACGCTTGTTTGTACCGAGGGTAATGAATTGCTTGAAATGCAAACAACTAGGTCACACCGCGGACTTTTGTTCCAACAAACCGCGGTGCGATCAATGTGGGGAGGAGCATACGGAGGGTCCTTGTCATGCTACCCCAAAATGCGTTTACTGTAAGGATGCTCCGCATGCTCTGAGTGATTGCCCGAAGTACAAACAGCAGGGAGAAAAACTAAAGCGGTCTTTGCAAGCTCGCTCTAAGCGCTCGTTAGCAGAAATTTTAAAAACGACCGCTTCATCTTCCCAAACCACCCCAAAAAGCAACAACACATTCCACCTCCTGCCAGATGATGATCAGGGCTCTGACTCAGAGGTGGGTGAGAGTAATCCTTTTGTCTTTAATGGCAAGACGAGGAAGCGGTCCAAAATAAACGTCACCCAAAAACCTCGTAAGGCCTCTCGTATGGACTACCAACCTACCTTGACAAATTTAAGAGGTAGCGGAAATGTACCGAAACCCCCACCACCGGGATTTAAATCTTGTAATTTTAACAAGGACTTTCCGCCACTTCCGGGATCATCTAAAACCCCAGATATCCCAGTTTTTCAGCCAGAAAAACAGCTGAATAATCAGCAAGAACATGATGCCATGTTCACGTTTTCTGAAATTGTGGAGAGCATCTTCAATATATTCAACGTCTCTGACTCAACTCGGAACATTATTAATTTAGTGCTTCCATTCGTGAAAACTCTTTTGAAGCAACTAGCTTCTAGGTGGTCCTTCCTTGCATCGATCATATCCTTTGATGGATAATTTTCCGAATGAGGTCGGGGATATGATCTCTGTTCTTCAGTGGAACTGTAGAAGTCTTATACCGAAACTTGACACATTCAAATTTTTAGTTCACAACTCACTTTGTGATGCATTTGCTCTTTGTGAAACATGGCTTTCTTCAGACACCGATCTCCCTTTCCACGATTTTAACATTATTCGCCTTGATCGAGCAGATTCGTATGGAGGGGTGCTTCTCGGGATTCATAAGCTCCATTCCTTTCATAGAATCGATCTGCCTTCCGTGACAGGCATTGAAGTTGTCGCATGTCAGGTAAATATTCGAGGTAAAAGCCTCAGTATTGCCTCAGTATATCTTCCTCCAAGAACTGCGATTTCTCGCCAAGGTCTCTCAGATATCTGCTCAGCTTTATCTGAGCCTCGGTTGATATTAGGAGATTTTAACTCCCACGGTACAGGCTGGGGGGAACTGTACGATGACAACCGCTCAACCCTGATATACGACCTTTGCGATAACTTCAATATGACAATTCTAAACACTGGGGAAGTAACACGAGTGGCCAAACCTCCAGCAAGAGAAAGTAGATTAGACCTCTCCCTCAGTTCGAGCTCACTATCGTTGGATTGCTCGTGGAAAGTAATTCAAGATCCCTACGGTAGTGACCACTTGCCAATCAAAATTTCTATTACCAATGGTTCATCTTCCACTCGCTCGGTTGACATCGCGTACGACCTCACGAAAAACATCGACTGGCAAAAATTTGCGTCCGCGGTTCTCGGTGGTACTGATTCGGTTGAGATACTCCCTCCGCTGGATGAGTACTCCTTTTTATCGCGACTTATCGTTGACTGCGCTCTTCAAGCACAGACGAAACGCGTTCCGGGTGTTTTCGTTCGCAAACGACCTCTCACTCCTTGGTGGGATAAGGATTGCACCGACGCGAACAGCGAGAAGTCCGCCGCGTTTAAACGCTTCCGCAAACACGGTAAGGTCGAGGATTTCGAGCGGTACACCGACCTCGAGAAAACTTTTAAGAGCTTGATTAAAGCCAAAAAACGCGGTTACTGGCGTCGGTTCGTCGATGGTTTGTCGAGAGAGACTTCGATGAGAACACTCTGGAATGTCGGCAGGAGAATGCGCAACGCGTCATCACCGGTCAACGAAGACAAGGAGTACTCAGACAGTTGGATATTCAGCTTCGCGCAGAAAGTTTGCTCGGATTCGGTGTCGGTTCAAACCAACGTTCGTGATAGTCCGTCGGGTAGTAACGAAATAGATTCTCTCTCATGTAACAACTCAGCTCCAGGAATGGATAGAATCAAGTTCAACTTGCTCAAAAATCTCCCAGACGTCGCGAAGAGACGCTTGTTGAACTTATTCAATCAATTTCTGGAGCACAACATTGTTCCGGATGATTGGAGGCAAGTAAGAGTTATCGCCATTCGAAAACCCGGTAAACCCGCGTCGGATTATAACTCGTACCGTCCCATCGCGATGCTGTCCTGTATACGGAAATTGTTGGAGAAAATGATTCTTTTTCGTCTAGACAAATGGGTCGAGTCGAATGGTTTACTTTCAGATACGCAATTTGGATTTCGGAGAGGCAAAGGAACGAGCGACTGTCTTGCGTTGCTTTCAACTGAAATTCAACTGGCCTATGCGCAAAAACAGCAAATGGGTTCAGTTTTCTTGGATATTAAGGGGGCTTTTGATTCTGTTTGTATCGATGTCCTTTCGGATAAACTCCACGATAGTGGGCTTTCACCAATTATGAACAACTATTTGAGCAACTTGTTGTCTGAGAAATATATGAGCTTTTCTCATGGAAACTCGACAACTTCACGAATTAGTTACATGGGTCTCCCCCAGGGCTCATGTTTAAGCCCCCTTCTTTATAATTTTTACGTTAAAGACATTGATGGTTGTCTTGATGAAAATTGCTCGCTAAGGCAGCTTGCAGATGACGGCGTTGTGTCCGTTATAGGGCCAAGTGCACCGGACCTGCAAGGACCATTGCAAGATACCTTAGACAATTTGTCTACTTGGGCTATGAAGCTGGGTATCGAATTCTCTCCGGAGAAAACTGAGTTGGTTGTTTTTTCTAGGAAGCATCATCCTGCACAGTTACAGCTTCAACTAAAGGGTAGAACAATCACTCAAAGTATATCTTTCAAGTATTTAGGTGTCTGGTTCGATTCCAAATGCACATGGGGAAAACATATTGCGTATCTAAAACAAAAATGCCAACAAAGAATCAATTTTCTTCGTACAATTACCGGAACTTGGTGGGGAGCACACCCGGAAGATCTTATCAGGTTGTATCGAACAACCATCTTGTCGGTTCTAGAGTACGGTAGCTTCTGCTTTCAATCCGCGGCGAAAACACATATCTTGAAGCTGCAACGAGTTCAATACCGTTGCCTCCGAATCGCGCTTGGCTGTATGCACTCGACGCATACGATGAGCCTCGAAGTACTCGCGGGTGTTCTCCCACTGACAGATCGTTTCGCTGAGCTGTCTTTCCGGTTCCTCATCCGTTGTGAAGTATTGAATCCTTTGGTAATAGAACAGTTTGAGAAGCTGCTCGACCAAAATCCTCAAACAAGATTCATGAGTTTGTACTATGAGTACATGACGCTGGAGGTTGGTCCTTCTTCATTAATCTCCAATCGTGATTGCTTCCAAGCCTTCTATAGTTCCTCTGTAAATTTTGATCTGACCATGATGCAAGAAATCCATGGAATACCAGATCACCATCGGTCGATGGTTGTTCCCTCAATTTTTGCAATCAAGTACCACCATGTAAGTAACGATAAAAGATTTTTCACAGATGGGTCAACCATAAATGCTTCCACTGGATTTGGTGTATTTAATCAATTTCATAGCGCCTCCTATAAACTGCAGAAACCATGCTCCGTATACGTTGCGGAACTCGCAGCTATATTTTACGCAGTAGAGCGAATTGCCTCACTACCTTCTGACCATTATTTCATTTTTACGGATAGTCTTAGCTCATTGGAGGCTATTCGTTCAATGAGGCCGATGAAGCACTCCTCGTATTTCCTGCCTGAAATACGATCTAAACTGAGTGCTTTATCTAACTGCTCCTATACTATCACCTTAGCTTGGGTCCCATCTCATTGCTCAATTCCGGGTAATGAGAAAGCGGACTCATTGGCTAAGGTGGGCGCTATGGAAGGCGATATTTTTGAGCGACAAATCGCCTTCAACGAATTTTTCTCCATTGCTCGCCAGCAAGTCCTCATCAGTTGGCAACAAAAATGGAATGATGGTGAATTGGGAAGATGGTTACATTCTATTCTCCCACAGGTGTCGAACAAACCATGGTTCAAAGGGTTGGACATGAGCCGCGACTTTATACGCGTTATTTCAAGGCTTATGTCCAATCACTGCTCGTTAGACTCGCACTTCTATCGAATTGGGCTCTCAGGCAGCAATTTATGTGCGTGTGGCAGTGGTTATCACGATATCGAGCATGTTGTTTTGTCGTGTACCTTACACCGTGTTGCCAGATCTGAGTTATCCACATCCCTCAGGGCCCGAGGAAAACAACCCGCGATACCCGTTAGAGATGTCTTGGCGAGCCGAGACCTTGACTATTTGAATTTAATTTATGTGTTTTTAAAACGGATAGATTTGAGGATTTAGAAGTTAGTGTCATCTTGTGTTCTCCCAAGTTGTTAGCTACCCATCGGTGTACCCCCATGTTTGTCTTTTTCATCAGAGTGTCGCCTAGTTCGAGATCAAGAGCACATTGCTCTCCAAACCTTGTGTTCACAATCCCTACCCTGCCATCCATTTGTTACAATTTGTTACCCCTAACCTCGAGATAGCCGCGAGTAATCGGCCCCCGCTTTACTAACGTTAGTTTTAAGTAATTTTGTTATCTAAACAATGAATATCGGCTCCGCAAAGCTACAGCAAATGAGCCTGGAAAAATAAACGAATTATTAAAAAAAAAAAAAAAAAATCAACGGGGACGAGATTATGGTATCTTTCCGAGTATCTTTCGACGTAAAAGCTCTTTTTCCCAGCGATCAACCATTTGGAGGACTGACTATTAATACAACGAGAGGGTGCAGCATGGAGAAACAAGGTTCGGACGCACCTTAAGCTGACTCGCCTTTGTATGGATTCTCTTTCCGAGATAACTTCTACAATAGACGAAAGGAGCCTCAATGGGAAATCCCCTATCCCCCTTCCTTTGTGAACTGTTCATGGCTAACTTGGAAACAATCCTGAAGGAGAAAAGACTATTACCAAACTGTTGGTGGAGATTTTTCGACGATATCTTCAGCGAAGTTAAACGGGAGCCCTTCCACAAATTTTAGATGAGATCAACAGAATTCACAATGATATAAAATTCACTCACGAGGTAGAAAAGAACTATCCCATATACTTCCATCCATTCGTTCCAGCAGAAAATGGCCACCTTCCACCACATGATTCATCGAATGCAGATTCTTCCACTCAGCGAAACAGGAAAAGTTAAGGAATTGCAGTACATCTTCGAAACAGCGAGACTCAACGGATACAAGGAGACCACAATCCAGGCAATCATCGAGAAAAAAGCGATATTTCTATAACTACAACGCTCACCATAGCATCTGAATCCTTGACACGAGTGTCCGTTCTATTTGAGCAAGATATTACTTGTAAGTTAAGTCCACAGTTTAGATTTAGTTTTCACTAGCAGACATAACCAGTTAAAATCATTGTTAGGATCTACTAAAGACCCAGTTAATGTTTCAGGTAAAGCAGGTGTATCTAAAATAAGCTGTAATCATTGTAACAAAGTATACGTAGGACAAACCAAGAGAACTTTAGCAGCTAGATTTAAAGAACATTTAGCGAAGGTTAATAAGGCCAAAAAGCAAGAGGAAAAAGGCCTAACATATGATTTCAAATCAATGTTTGCGGAACACAATATCTTCACAGAGGACGACCAACTATCGACAGAGGACATCACGATTTTACGAACCGGATCTACACCATGGAAACTGGATGTTGTAGAGAGCCTCGAGATCAACAAACAACGGAATTCAACTTTACTCAACAGAGATCAAGAAAACGGACACATATGGCTTTTCAAGTTACTATACACATCAACGAGTAAGCAGCGGAGTATCTGCTCCTACAAGAAATTAAATTTAAGTTTACCTAGCTTCTAAGTGAAAAAGTACCTGTGTTAATATATATTCGGTAAAATGCGATATTTTTCTTCAGTCGAGTATTAGTACAAAACAATGAAGAAATCTGCACATTGTAGACGAAATCCGCGTATCTGTCAAGGATAAGCAAATAAGGTAGTGGAATTAAATGGAAATTACTAATCCTTCTCTCTCAATTAAATGGAAGATAACCTTTTTTGGTGTTTTATTTTAGCATTCCGCTAAAAATCCAATTTCATTACTCCAATTACATAATTGCGTGTAATGGCAATCATTCAAACTTGTGCTCAAATTTTGCCATTTTGAGTTTTGATTTTTTTTAAATGGCGTATTCGACATTTTTCAATAAATAGTATCACGAAAACGTCCCTTCTAATCGAAATGACGTCTAAGACTAAGTCGAAAAAAATAAGTTTTGTTTAGGAATAATTTCTTTTAGTAATAGCTTAAAAAAACTTATGAATAATGCAACAGGGGAAATTACGTATTCAGTTTAAGCAGCGTGCATGCTTCTTTTTACATTTTCTCGTTCTCACGCACACAACTGAACACCTGGTTTGTTTACATTCTTTTGCTGCCTGCTGATTTATGTATTCCAATCGACCTGATTATCCAAAATTGTCTCTATTCGTTTTTACTACGCTCTAAATTTCCCAGGTGAGTGTGACAACTGTTGGTAGCTTCTTTTTCTTCGGCAGCCTTTCCATTTGGTTTAGGTGTTAACCGTAATGTAATCAGTTTGTAGCTGATTAACCAAGGAATCATTTGAATACATCTCAACGAACATCGTACGGGTAAGGCAAAGAAGTGTGCGTTTGACTTTGTACTGTCGCATTAATGGCCCTTCAATCATTTTCAACTTCTATTCAATTTTCATACTGCCGAACTCTAACGGAACTATCTACTTACCCTCTTCTAAGATAATTATTTAGCTAATAAATTATCACACTAAAGCTTAGATAGCATTTCCAACCAACTCTGAAAATCGCAAACTTTGCGTATGAAGTAACATAAAAAAAAACACTTTGAATGAATCTAACAAGACGTTCAGCTGGAATATTTCAGTGCAATTACCGTTTAAAAATAAGTTGCCGAGAGTAGTCGTAGGTGCCGAAGTCAAAATTTACCCTAATTATTTAAAATCTTGGACACTTGAAAATTGTCAAAACTCGTAAAACAACAACTTTTGGTCAAATTTTTTAACTTCTTTTTTGAGTTATGTTTTTTTTTGTAATGTTTGCACGGAAAATTACTTAAAAGGTCTCAAATATTGTATTCTATGCCAAATTATAAATTAGTTAAAAAAAATTTAAAAAAATGATCCTAATTTTTTTTTATATTGCTTACCACTAAACCACCATTCATCAAAAGTTGTTATTGTACGATTTTTTCAATTATTTAATTTCCAAGGTTTTCAATATTTTATAATATATCACGGGTGTTCAATAAAAAATGAGAATGATTTCAGTGCCGTCCAGCGCTCTTGTGAGAACATCGCGACTAAGTTGCGTCGTACGGCTGACCAGGGCCCCTTTTTCAATAGTCATTGACGTTTTTTTTTGAAGAATAAATATTATGTTTTTAATAAAAAATACTGAATCCGTTGAAAATTTTTTTTTTCACTAGCTATATTACTGAAAAAATTCTCATTTTTTATTGAACATCCGTTACATAAAATATAGAACACTTTTATGTGATTTAAATATTTACCCTTTTTTAATTTTTGCTCTAAATTAAAAAATAAAATTTACCGTGACTATTTCTCAGTCGTCACCTCGATTATAAATGACGTTTTAGTGCTACAATTTATTGAAAAATTCGAATATTCCATTTAAAAATGTAAGATTTGTCGAATTTTAGCAAAAAATATGAATGATTGCCCACATCAAACAGTTAGGCAATGTTTCATGCAAATCGGAGAAGGTCGCGTCTGAAGTCAAACTTTTGCTTTGGCCTGGAACTACTCAAATAGTTCTACTGAATCAATAGGTTAGTTCGCGTATTTGCTTTTGTGTAAGATTCTGTACAGCAAAAACCAAAAGTATGTTCCCGTACTAGCTGCACCATATTTTTTTTTTCTTACAGAAGGCTGCAGCAAGATACAGCAAAAGCAAAAAAGCAAGTACGGGAACATACCTAATATGATGCGAAACCACATCGTTTACAAATGGAGACTTCCGCAAATTCACGACGCTGATTTTTTGTTTGAATGTTCACACTTAGAAATAACTAATTTTACACGTGACGGAATCCAACTTTGACATAAAAGATGAGACGTAAACAAACATGTAATGTAATATTAAGTGCACCGTGACTGAAAAGTTCGTTTTTCGACGAAAAGTACGTTTGACTTAGCTATATTTCGCGTCTGTTGTGACTGTCAAAATGTCACTCTCAGAGCACCTAAATTTACATGAACTCTTCTAAATGTGTTGAATAAGCATGCAGCGTGCTTCATAATATGGAAGAGGAAGTCTTGCCCATCTCAACTCACGAAGTGCAAACAATACGAATTGGTTTTGTATTTACTGTTTCTATATCTATGAGTTCTTCGTGCGTTATTGAAAAAAGTTACCAAACTATGCTGCAATACTCCAGTATAGGGATCACATATTTGATCAATTGTTTGATTAGAAACTAGGTTGGCGAAGCACTTTAAGCAGATTCACATATAAAGTATATGTAAAAAGTGGTTTAGATCCCCTCCCTCAATGTTCATGCTCATGCTGGAAATTTCTTGACTTCTTCAAGCATATGAGAGCATTTCTAGGCCAAATAGAAAAAAATGTCCCGAATTTCTCAGATTTGCAATGAACTTTTCATAATTGATTGTTATGGGTAATCATTGATATTTTTGCCAAAATTCGACCATTTCGGATCTTGTATTTTTTTCAAAATGGAGTCTTTAATTTTTTATAATCAATTGTAGCACGCTAACAATATGACTTTTTATTTAAAAGACGTCTCACACAAAGTTGTACGGACACATAAAGGAGGACACATTATAAGGAAAATATACACGGTAATTTTTTTGAAATATTGAGTAAAATTTAAAAAAAGATTAGTTAAAAACTTAAATATTTCAAAATATTCTTGTTTTATATCTATATTTTTTAAAAAGCTCATGAAAACTGCAAACTTTTAAAATATTTAAAACCTTGGACTCCTTAAAATTGACAAAAATAGTAGACAAACAACTTTTTATCAAATTTATACACTTTTAGCTAATGCGCTGTTTTATATATATATATTTTATCGGAAATGAATTTAAAATGTCTCAAATATTGGTTTCTGTATGAAAATTACATAAAAAAGCGTTCGAACTAAAATTAAAAAAAATGCCAGATGTTGTTGTTTTACGATTCTTATCAATTTTAAAGTGTCCAAGGTTTTAAATATTTGAAAAGTTTGAAGTTTTCATAAGCTTTTGTTAAAAAAAATATGAAAATTGAACCAGAACATTTTAAAATATTAAAAAATTTAAAACATTCCTGGAATTCTTACTGAAAATTACAAAAAAAATACCGTCTTTATTTTTCCTAGCCAGATTTTATCTGTCTATACAACTTTGTCCCAGACGTTATTTCGATCCGTTTTTCGTTTCAGTGTTGCACTTTTTTTGAAGAATTTCAAAGACGCCATTTTGAAAATTTTATATGATCCAAAATGACTGATATATATATAGCACAAATATGAAAGATTGCCCATAACAAATACTTATGCAAAGTATCATGCTAATCGAAGAAAGTCGAGTCTGGTCGATTCATCATTTGGTATGTAACTGCTCTAGAGTATCATTGAGCTTACCACGCAATATACAAACAAAAAAGATCGTACAGGCAGGTTTAAAAAGTTCTAACAGCATTAAGAACACTTAGTTGAAAGCAGGCGGAAGTTCCAGTTAGGGTAGGATCTAACATCCAAATTAAACGAACCTCAACGATAAAATCATAGAGCTACAGTTCTCAAATTCTCGAATCTGCATTAGCAATCGGATTAGCAAAAAAAGAATTAAATGGAATTTACTAATTCTTATCTTTTCTCATACGGTGGTAGGTTTCAAGCAGGATTATAATTAAGTACCAATTAACTAGATAACCACAGACAAACAGACATAAAACATTGAGTATTTTTCACTGTAAAACATTGTCGCTAAAACATTACCACCATATGTTGGGTACACTGTGGTGGGCACTACGCTGAACAGATGGCGATAGTATGTAAAGGTCAAATGCAAGGGAATTGATTATGCGCGCCACAGGCGGCGGTACTCCCAACTACGATACTTTTAAATTGACTGTTAAATGCTTGTTCGATGAACAATAGACTGATGCAAAATTTGCAATTTTCGCTCCACAGTGTTCAAACGGTTCCAATTTGGTTCCTGATTAGCCTAAAAATTGATAGCTGTACTTGTAGTAAATTTTCATAGCTACAACTTTGTCGAAGACCACTTTTCGATGAAATGTAAGGATCAAAAGTAGTTATTAATCAAACATTGGTGTTTCTGGCGCGTAGAATAGAGCTAAACATCATGGCTACTATGTCACACTGCAGAATACAGTGTTGCCCACAAAAGTTGCTTGATCATGCCATAAGATTATCTATCTCTTAAACAATTAATAACTATTTAATTTGATGTTCGGCTGAAAAACAATATTGCGCAAAGTTGTAGCTGAGAAAATTTTTCATAAGAATAGCTATAGAAATTTTTAACGGCGCAGTATGGAAGAAGGATAAAAGACTACGAAGAAAAAGTTTGTTTTTCCCATAGTAATTCTCATATAAACTTCAAATGGTTTGTGCCCAGTCAGTTTCTTACTAAATCAGTTCAAACGTTGGGAGGCTAATCTAGACCCGATTTGGAACCGCTTGAGCACTGTGGAGCGAAAATGTCAAATTTTGCATCAGCCTAATGAACAACTTGCGATTGTTATGTTTGTTTGTCTGTGATATAACTGACGGCCCATTTACAGTAATTTTCGTTGAAAATTTGGTCGATCATCTCATTTCAGCGACTTTAAATATATTCAATAATGGTATTGCTTTTTGATTCCAGGTTATTTTTTGAAAATGCTGAGTCAAACCGATTCTATCAGTTCGATATGATATGAACTTGTAGACGATCAAAGTAAAGAAAAGTGTTTTTTGCACCTGCATGAGATCGGCCACATTTTGTAGCCAGGTAATTTTTCCCTTCAAACTTCATTAAGACTGCTACTTAGTCAGTTGAAGAATAACAATAAACCATTAAACATTTAAAGCATTAACATTGATCGATTGAAATTTGCCGACACGAGCATTATCTAAAATGCATACTGTGAATTGTAAAGGTGTAATTTCAAAAGTTTTTAAGTAATGGATAAACATGAGTTTTCAACATTTTACAACTGTTTAGTTAGTTATGAAAAGTATCCAATTAGTTATTGATTTAAATAGTTTCGCTTTCTCATATGGTTAACATGCTTCTCTGTACGCAGACGAACTTCATAAGAATAAAAATATCTTATGTAATGGCCTCATCTCGGGGAGCTGGTGGACGTATATAGCCGTAGTGCCAGTCATTAGTTGTATTTCATTTTAAATATATCGAGCCGTGTTCGTACCGTGCAGCTCATCATCTTTCTGAAATGGCCAGCAACGGCTCGCCTCACAGTCCCCGGAAAGCAGTTTTTGACCTCCCGGTTGCCACACAACGCGTGCAATCGGGTCAGCGCGGTTAGGTGCGAGAGGCGCTGTTGAAATAGGTCTGAGGAAAATATTTCGAAATCTTGTTGCTCGTTTTCGCTTTTCCTCGAAGGAAAAAGATCAATACACTGTGCGCGGTGGAGGTAAAAATAAATTTCCAGCACATCCACCAGAGCAGAGCGGCTGTAAATGTGAACGTGCCGAGGCGTTCGCGCTAGATTTAAGCTAATCCGGTTTCAAAAAGACCAGAAAATATTTGTGCGCATTCGTGTACCAAGATAGAGACCGTGTGCAGGGTGGTTCTTCAGCGTTTTTTCCCACAACCATGATAGCTTCAGAAGGTTGTTTTGACCATCATATATTGAACAAAGATGAAGACTAACATTTCTGAAAATCATGCGAACCCGTGCCGAATCGATGAGAACCTCTTTCTGCGCGTGCGAATATTCTTAGTAGTTGCTCACTATAGCACATTATGCGCGAGATTTTGTTTTCGCCGCCACCGTCGGTTTGGTAGTAGTAACTGGGTGGTGGAGAAACTGAAAATGTATTTTTAAATCCTTTACGATTGTGTTTCATTTTGTACAACTTTTCTCGCGATGCAACCAACGCCACACAGTGCTATTTACATTTCATATTTTTCTGGTTTTCCATTTTGGATGGCATTCAAGCACACATTATTCTGCATCTTATTGACTGTTTTCCTTACGTTACTGTTGTAATTTTGATAACTTTAAATTAGAATTTGTTATCAGCTAATTTCATGTCAAGCTGGAAAATTCAACGAGGATATATTCAGGTCGAACTTCCTTCGGCATTGAGTACCATTGACTGAATGTCATATGTGGAACGGTTTTGACGTATGTAATATATGGTCGTTATTTGTCAAACTGTTCAGATGAATATTAGTTGGGAAGTAACTACATTTTTTGAAATTTTCGCTCCACAGTCCTCAAATTATTCCAAATCGCATCCAGATTAAGTATTCTGGCAACATTTAAATACATTTGGTTAACTAATGACTTTGGAAAATCTATTTGAAATGTATATGCAAATTTCTGTGGAAACCCAAACTTTTTGATCATGTTTTTCTAATGCTATGTTCAGACCAAGGTTGCAAAGACTCATTTCAGCTAAAATAATGTTTTTCTAAATTATGAAATAATTAGATGCCATGATCAAATTTTGAATTGGTAGGATACAAGAAGAGGTTGCAAAGAATGTGTTTGACATATTAAACCTGTTTATTTCACTTCATGAGAGTCACAATCAGCGATTTTTCACAAACTCACTCACTCACTCACTCACTCACTCAGCGATCAGCAAATCGCTGATTGTGACTCATAGAAAGCAAAATTTACAAGTTTTATGTTTCCAACGCATACTTTGTGACCTCTTCTTGTAAGTTACAAGTAAAACATGCCATCATACCATCTTTTGGTTTTATTATTCCGAAAAATATTATTTTAGCTGAAATGAGTCTTTGCAACCTTGGTTCAGACTACTGTACATAGTGGGTTAAGAGCGGACAAAATTGAATGTTTTTTCAACAAGTTTAGATTTGTTGCTATGTTTCCCATGTTCCTTATTCATTTTTACTATGATTGTTTTTTAGGCCCACCTAGATACTACCACACCAAAACTCACACTTCGTTTAAATTTAAATTTATTTGAATAAAACAAATAAAATATAGCTTTATAATAGGACAAATAGTAACCAAGAAAAAATAAATAAAATAACTAGAAGAAATGATAAATCTAACATAAACTAACAATTTTCAGGTGTGTGATGAGCTATCTACAAAATAAACTTCAGTAATGAAGTTGGGATGAACCCAGTAGAATTAAGTTCCTTCAAAGAGATCCCTAACTCATAAATGACTCTAATAATTAAGATATGCAATTTAATAAATTATACTGTGTGTAGAAAAGTGCACTTTTTTTATTATGTACTTACTAGTAGTTGACACAAACTAATGTCAAAAACTCGTTGATTTTTTATTGTAGTGCCGCTACACAGTACTGTTTACACAATACTGGTTTTAATACTTGTTTAAAGGAAAATTCTGTGCGATATGTGTAGAATTGAAGAGTGAAATACAATTGCGGTAGGTGATGGATGATGTTTAAGCATCTATTTTGCAATACTTGAAATTTTACCAACTTTGTTTTGCAAGCATGTCCCCTAACGATGGCTAGGTACTGCATATGAGAAAGTGGCATGCACTGGTTTTAAACCGCATTGTTCGCTGTAATTTTTGAAACTAACTGGTTGTCACATTGTATTCTGAAGAGGGAAAGGGAGGAGTGAAAAGTCAAAACGCCAGTTAGTGTCAAAAACTACAGTGAACAATGCAATTTAAAACCCGTGCAGACCACCATTACCGAGCGTGGAAAGCTAGATGCAGCCATGATAAAACGTTAGAAGAGCATTCCTAGGCACAAATTTGCCAACACGATACATTGAGTCAAAGAGAGACGAGACTTTCCTTTGGACATATACTATTGACTAAATACATGCTTGGCATACACAGTTGTACACCTCATTTGTTAAAAACTTTTCACTCAATTGGTGAAACTTGTTTTTCTTTAAAGTAATTGATAGATATGGATCATAGTTTACTATAGATATGCAAAGAATAGGTAAATCTTAACATTTGAATCAACACCAATGATTTTTTACGCTTAAAGTCCGAGATGTGCAGCGAGCATTTCTCACTACATTTTTACAACGCAAAAACAAATACAGTTTATTACTAAAATCCACTTTTATATACATATCTACAACAAGCTTAAACTCTATTCTATCTACTCCTACAAAAAGAACTATGTTACGTCAACTGTGTTCAAAGTTATTAGCAAATGAGCAGTTCGTGACCAAAACTGTGTATGCCAAGTATGACTAAATATATATTATATTAAAGCAACTGATAGAAAAGAGTTTTTGGTTCATATAGATACGTAAAACACAGTAAATTTGTATTTAGACGAAAAGCTGATCCTAAATTTGCGTCACAAAAACGAAAAGAGAAATAATCGTTGATCATTTCAGACTTACAATGAAAAAGCTAATTAGTGTGAATTCAAATGTTGTGATTTATCTACTCTATGCGTATCTACTGTGAACTCTGATCCTATTCTATCAATTACTTGAAGTAAAACCAACCGGTGGAAACTAACGATTTTAAATTGGCTCACTATTTGACTAGCCTATTGGTCTCAAGCAAATCGATTGACGTACTCCATTCTAGTCGAAATTCTAGTACTACATTATGTTTGGCTCTGAGTATTTTATTGGTTAATCAAGTATTATTGTGAAGATCTTCAACTGTTCAAAAATTCAAATGTCCTCTCTCAGGTATTCTCCCAAAACGGCTCGTTGATCAGCAAGTATTCAAAATATCTCCAGCTCTACAACTCCAGAGGTTTCAGTTAAGTCCTGTGTATATTCAGGCCAGCAAAGTATTATACTGACAAAAAAACACTTATTTTGGTTATACCACAGAGAAGTTTTAATTCATAATCAACATTTTCATGAAAGAGGCTAAACCATCAAGTCAAAATCTTCTAATCTATAACAAAAATCTGCTTAAATTTAAAGACTTAAGCAGCTTTCGGAAGTTTTCTCCTAGATCAACATTTCATAAAATATCCGCTGCTTCTACAGAAATGACCTCCGGAAATGACAGGGGTAGGACGACGAGAGGAACAGACTCCTCCGCACGGCTGCTAATTCAGATCTCCCCCAGTGGCCAAGGTCCACTGGTACGGAGACAAAAGTTGGCGCATACCTCCACCAAAAATCGAGAGTCGGATAAACAGCAGGTTCAAGGCTGGAGATAGCTTTGCAGCGCTGAGGAGAACAGTAGCCGGACTACCCAACCCATGCCCACATATACACGGACGGATCACTTTCCCGAGCCGGGGTCGGAATTGGAGTAGTTATAATTTCAGCACCGATCAGTAGCAGCCTACCGCCACAATGCTCGGTTTTCTCCGCCGAAGCCACGGCCATGTTTGTTGCCGTTACAACACCCTCGGACCGGCACAAACTGGTGCTATCTGATTCGTACAGCGTGATACAAGCATAGAGGTAACTCTAAGACCAGAAGGTCGCGAAGAAACGTGCTCAACTTTTTGGCTCAGCTCTGGTACTATCTTCGGTCCCAAGCTAATCGATGCACCCCTCGAAACATAGGAAAGTCCACGATCCTCTCATTTTGTCTGCCAACTTTTAAATAGCGAATCAAAACAAACATAGTGTAGTACTAGAATGTCGACTAGAATGCGAACGTTAATCGGTTTGCTTGGGACCAATAGGCTAGTCAAGTAGTGAGTTAATTTAAAATCGTTAGTTTCCACCGGTTGATACAAGCCCTTACACCTGATACCCCGACTCACCCCTGGATACAGGGTATCGTTGAGGCCACACCCCCGAACACGGTGTTCACCTGGATCCCTGGGCACTGCGGTATCCCAGGAAATAGCGAAACCGACAGCCTGACAGGGTCTAGACCAGCTTGCCCTTGTTACACCGACGAAGTGCGATTGCAAGACTTTATGTGATGGTTAACAAAATGTGGGAAGCCTGGGAAGTAGAGTGGTGCCAATCCCAATCCCTCTTCATCCGATGAATCAAAGTAACGACGAGCGAGTGGACGGATATGCCGAAACCGAGGCCAAAACTACGGGACCAGAAAGTGGTTTCTTGTCTTAGGACAGGCCATACAAGGATCTCACATAGTTTTGGTGGGACGCAGTTCCACAGAATGTGCGACGTTTGCGGAACCACTGCATCGGTGGAACACACCTATGCCTGTGTCCGCAATACCAACAACAATCAATTCGAAACTAACGATTTTTAATTAATCATGTTTTGTTGTTTTTGACATCACCCACATCCAGAGGTCCAGTCACTTCGAATGTATGGGAATGGTAGGAAACCATTTGGAAATGCATGAAAATTTTCAGTTTTTATTCATTGTCGTCTTTATGGGCAGTTTTAGATGCACAAAAAATGCCCGAGTACATTACTATGGTGATAAGGTAAACACTCGTTTATTTGTTTCCTTCTGTAAAAGCATGTTCAGTCACAAATCGTGGATTTTCTGATATTCTCCATACTGCAAAAATGATTTTCCTACCACTGAAGGGACGACATCTCTCGGATCTTCAGTAAAGCGACTACTCAAATCATATAATTAATTGGGTCACTACTTGACTAGCCTATTGGACCCAAGCAAATTGATTAACGTACCCCATTCTAGTCGAAATTCCAGTGCTACACTATGTTTGTTTTGATTCGCTATGAAAGTTTGACAGATAAAATGAGGGGTTCGTAGATTTTCCTATGTTTCGAGGGATGCATCGATTAGCTTGGGACCGAAGATAGTACCAGAGCTGAGCCAAAAAGTTGAGCTCGTTTATTCGGGACCTTCTGATCTTAGAGTTACCTTTATGATATCAACATTTGCGGGAGCAGTATGCACTTCCCAACAGCATTAGGGACATCCTGGACGATGAACCTTTCACTTTAGCGACAGTTCTTTACTTCCTTAAGGACGCTGGACTATACAACAACATTTAGGTCCCTTTAATTTTTTTTTACTTTCGGGACATCTCTGTCAGACGGTGGCTTACTCCTCCTACGGTGGAGCTCTGATCTCGTTCAGAACCCTACCCATATTGCATTATTTTCGTTGCCTGTATTGTTAGTCATTTACTGGAATCTATTTTAATCGTTTCTCTTTGAGTACACGTGAAGTGTAAGCCAACTCCGTAACAACATTTATTAGAGATGAACTAGTCAACGGCTAATACCCTGGACAGACTATGGCTTATATCATGTAATATAAGCTGTCTTGCAATGAGCACTCATACATCTAGTTTTCACTGGAAATCCTATGTATGAGTGCTCATTGCAAGACAGCCTATATTACATGATATAAGCCATAGTCTGTCCAGGGTATAAAAATCTCTCTAATAAAAAAAGAAATAATATCTTCACAAAACGTAAAACATCTTCAAAATGTCAGCCTGAACAAAAAAATCTCTAAATAATATTCGAACATTCCTGTTTAATGTTGTTATTATCGATCATACGATTTTCGGACAGGAATTTGTCGAGGCCATTAGCTTCAAAATTTATTTTCGATCTGCTGTTTGATAAAAAAAAAACTTATTTAATTCAGAAATTTTTCCTCCTCTCAGGATTTATTTAGTGGAAAATGCAACCTTTGTCAACTGCTGAGTACGGTGCTGGTCATGGCTACCACGATGTTGATTTCCTATTGGATTGTTGTTTTATAACTCGATGGTCCCTCTAATATCAAGTTGTAGAGAGTTCACTGTAAAATAATCATACAAATCTAATAAACTTTTATTACTATCAGCTAAATTTATTGGAATATTCATGTCTCCAAACAAGCTTGGAAATGCTCATTTCAGTTTAAGGGGGATTTCCGGTTCAATTGACCTAAACTTTGGATTTTTTTTTTCCAGGGAACTGGTAAGAGTTAGAGACCTGAGTTTTTTGTCAAATCTTTTTCATTCTTGCTCTACAACTGGGAATTTTTTCAAGTCCAAAAATCCAAAATGGCGTCCAATATGGCGGCTGCCCGGCGGGTACTTCCCAAAACTGCGAGCAGCCTAGAGGTCGCAAATCGTCACCTAGAAAGAAAATCGGCTCAGTTTCTTGAAGAGTATAGTTCAGAGAATGGAATGAACTAGAATCTTTGAAAAATCTCAAAATTTGACAAAATGGCGGGCATTTGAAAAAAGTCATTTACCTAGTTACCGCCATTTTGTCAAATTTTGAGATTTTTCAAAGATTCTAGTTCATTCCATTCTCTGAACTATACTCTTCAAGAAACTGAGCCGATTTTCTTTCTAATCTTTGGATCGACCAAGTAGAAGGCGACCTGCTGACCCTTCGCAGACTACGAGGCTGGCGACGTGTGGCCATGGATCGAGTAGAGTGGAGACGACTTCTTCGGAAAGCAGAGGACAACAAGGCCTTAGCCTGATTGGTAATGTAAGTACAATGATTGGTAATGTAAGTACAAAATTCCTTTCACGTATATAATGTTTTATACAGCTTCTCAAAATGCTTCGAAATTCCCAAAACTTTTACAAAGTTTGCTGCACTTCTACGTTTCTCGTTGATTTTCCGCGAAGTTCTACGTATGGAATTTTTTGAACTTGTACGTAATTCCCTTAACTATTCCAAGCTCATGAGGCTTCAAAAAAGTATGTAGTTAGTCCTGCTAAATTCCAGACTCCAAGTGATACGTAAGGATAATTCCAAGGTAGTCTTGAGTAAAATCTCAAGAGGATCATGAGTAGGATTCAATGTAAATTGTCAACAGAATTCTGAAGAGGGTTCCAAGGTCCTAAGAGAATTCCAAGTGAGTTTTAACTAAAATTTCAAAGGAGTTTTGAGTACACTGAGGCAAAGGAACGTAATAATTCCATAAGAACCACTTATGAATTTTCGACAAAAAGATTTCTTTTGAAAATCATGAGTTAGCTTATGAAGCTTAAAAACAGTAATATACAATCTAGGAGACCGCAATCGAACCCTGAGCGTTCAGATTATTGACTCCGTGATTTGCTCTCGCACTTCTGTTAACGCTTGGGAAATTGAACAGGTTAAAAGCGTTTAAGAACAATACTTGTACTACCTACCTTTTGTAGTACGATAATCATTCATAAGTCTATGTGTCTTATGGAATCAAATTTGTCCAGCTTCATAAGTCATGTCTTATATGGAATTCTTAGGGTTTGTTTGCCTCAGTGTATGATTCTACGAGATGTGTATAAAGCCCTCTAGTTAAAGTATGGACGACTGTCACCAAAAAACTGAAAAAGCTGTTCCAATCGAGCAAAGCGGTGCATTTTGACGGTTCGATTGGAACAACTTTTGACAGACGTCCATACTTTTACTGTAGGGCTTTAGATGTGTAAGGAGAACTCGAAGGTACTTGTGAGTGGAATTGCAAGAGAACGGAGAATATAAAGGGAATTCTGAAATGAATTCAATTAAATTTGAATACTTAAGGTAATTTCTGTAATTATTTTTAGAGAACTGAAAGTAGAGTTTCTTGGAAATTCTGAGGAGCATTGAATGGATTTTACTGGACTACTTCAAGAGAATTCTTTGTGGAATTTTGGGGAAATTCCGAAGATAATTCCTTGAGAGTTTTAGAAGAATACTTTTACATACCGCAAACGGCTGAAAATCTCCTTTAGGGAACATGCATAAATGACGTAGCATTTGAGGGGGGAGGTAGGGGTTTCAGAATTTGTGACCGGCCATGTATTGGATATAGCCAAATACGCTACGAGGGGGGGGGGGGAGGGGTCTAAAATTGATCAAAAATATGCTACGTTATTTATGGATGCTCCCTTACAAAGGAAATCAATCAATCAATCAAATTCGCATCGATCACCACCCCATAGAAGGTCTCTTCAATATCAAGTTAAGGAGGTGACTATTATTAATACGAATTCTACATTCTAGATGAAGTGGAATCCATTTGTGTGCTTTTCCGCTCAAATGGAATTTCTTGACAGAAACTTAAACAGCGAAAACTGGGGATTCAAAACAAGAACACACAGTTGTTTTGAATTTCAACTTTAATATTGTAAATAGAACATCTCCTCTTCTATGCTGACGTCCGATAGGATTGAGCATCAATTCGATTCCTTCTTGCCTACCTCTGGCAGTGGATTGATTTCCACCTAATATAATATAAACTGGATTACTATTGACTGCAACAGTGTTACCAACAACCTGTGGTTCAACAGATTGTTGCTGTTGAGGCCGGTGATGGATTCCATTATCCACTAGGATAAACATAAGTTTGGACGGACCAGCCGCATTTATGTTCGTACCAGCGACCAGAGCTCTGGTCACGGAACAGTCCTTATGCAACGAGAGAGCACTTTTCAGCTGAGCGAGCTCGGTTTTGAGCTGCAGATTTTCCTGTTGTAACTCCACGTTCTTCCGGTGGACACAATCCTGATTCTGCTTCACACGGGTTCTATAAAAGGAAGTGGATGTATTAACTCGAATTCGTCAAACTGTGTCGATATAGGTGGGTTGCATACCGATACCGCTTGGCCGCCGCTTTCCACCGTTCATGCTTTAGAATTGTTGTTTACAAGGCTAACTTATGCGATACACTTCCGCGTACGAACCGATAGCTATGTTGATTGCGTATTTTTATTTGTCATATCGACTCACATCTCGTCTGTGATTAATAGGTGTATAATGGTTGCATACGTTTAGGCGCAAACAGTTACTAAATGCTGAGAAATGCAATTTAGAAAATTAAAGCACTGCATTCATCTTCACAGTTCAAGATCAAATTTACTCACAATTCATAACCTGACCAGATAAACCTAACATATCATAAAAATACCGATCTAATTCATAATACTTCTAAAATGACGCCTGATATACGCTATTATTTATCATCAAAAAGATTAGGTAATAGTTCAAATATCAACCACCTTCGACCGCTCACATTAGCATCTTCGTCATCAGGAGCTCCACCTGACTGAGCCGAATTCGCACCTGCTGATTCCAAACGCTCTTGACACACTCATCCACGATTCCTGGAATCTCCTGACGAGCCCTTTGTACGCGTTCTTTGTAGTAGTTTGCCTTGGATTCTGTATATCTTGCCAGCTTATCGGCACTGATCGTTACCCGATCCGACCTACAATGGAAATACATCGTGTGAGATTTACCATTTACCTTACAAATCAACCCATAAGCATACTTCTCTACTGCATCGTTGCACAGTTCGGCCAGTTCGGTAAGAAGTTCATCCAATCTATCTTCCAGCGACATGATTTCGACGCATTTTTGATTGATCTCTTTTATGTGGAGCCCGGAAAGATCAGGTTCGAATGCCGCCTTCATTCCTGCCAGTTTGTCCACCTTTTGCTCGAAGTCGGACAACGATGGGTTCAGCTCCTGATGTAATTTGGCGCTGAATTCGTCAATCATCATAGCGTCCATTGCAGGAGGATTGTTGAATAGAGCCGCCTGTACGATCGATCTATTAGTTTTATTCTGGTTCCCTGCACCACTGGTCGAAACATGTTTCGTTGAATTCATGTCGTTGGCACGCTTTTCCGAATCCTTGCGTTCTTTTTGGTTATTGCAATCAAAACGAACCGGCTGAGCTTTCGGCGTGGCTGGATAATACGGTGGTTGCATCTCATTCAACACAACGCTACCCTCTGACAACTGCAAATCAATCGAATCATCTCTCAATGATGGAGGATTGGCAGTATCATGGCCAACGCGAATATTTTCACTGAGGACAGACTCATTGCCATCGTTTGGCAGCTTGGTTGCCAAATGGGCAGGAGAAACCTCTTCGTCGCTGTTATAGGTTGGATCGTTGTTCGAAATGAACTTTTTCAGCGTGTACCGATTAGCAGCGTAGTTCATATTGAACTTCGAAGCGAACACGTCAGCGTTAGTTTTTGATTGACTTTCAACCGCCGGGACGGGCAGAGGACTTGGATTGACTTCGAGGGACTGTGAAATCGGTTCATCGCTATCGAAGCTTTGGTACTGGCGAATCATGGCTTCCGTCAATGTAGGCGGTTCCATAGGTAACTGGTTATGGGCGCCCGGAAACTCCATGGAAATTTCAGTACGCACACTGTGGTCCGAAATAGACGATGAAGTTTGCAGAGATTGTGCTGAAACGAGTACGAGATAAACAAAATCAATGCACATCTAAATTTAAAGCGAATTAAGCGCTAATAGATAGTATTGCTTCAACTTAGGTATTTATTTGTGTTTCATTTGTTTCTAACCATCCGAGTTTATTGTCAGTTACAAAGTTTGTCCCTTGCAAGATAACGCAAGGTAACACTATTTTGATACATGTTCCAATTTGAACCGACAACAAACTCAATATTATACTGACAGTATAAAATTGTGTAGTCGCTAATATTCGTTCCTAACTTAACTTAACTGCCCATAAACGCATAACAGTCCAATCTTTGCTTGATTGCCTATTTAAATGGGACTGTTATGCGTTTATGGGTTAGGATCTTACGATCCTTAGATAAGCAGAATAGTACTGTTGAATTAGAGAATCACCCATATTCTCTATGCCGTTCAAAACGGATTTCTCATATAAAAGAAATATGGGAAATCCGTTTCGAACGGAATACAGAATAGGGATGAATGAAACATCCAGACAGAATCATTGATCTGCCCTAATTTAATTTACCTTTGTACTTTTCCTGCTCGATCAAAGCGGCCGCCGTCTGCTGTAGAGCACTCGGAGTTGAACTCTTCTTGTAATTCCGACGCGTTACAATAGTGCTATTGTTAGCATTGATTTCCAACAGAGGAACACGCTGTTTCTTGGCCACCTTTTCCTGTTTCTGCTGTGCATCTACTATGTGATCAATCGAACGCTTCTTGCTTTTTGCTCCCCCGACCGGTGTTGATTTGGCAAATAGCTGCTGGGCAACGGGGTTCTTCGGCTTGGCTGGATCTCGAACAATCGAAGAGATGTCCAGGTTCTGGAAGGTATTCCCAATCACAACAGCTTCCTCTTCCGAATCTGATGCCAAGTCGATGATACGATCAGGCTTCTTGGCGCGAGGTAATGAAGCTCGAGATGGCACTAGAGGGTCTGCTGCCTTTGGAGATGTTTGCTTTTTACCTTTTTTTGAAGAGGTGGGCTTAGCGTTCTTAGTGCGAAGAGACTGGTTTGCAACGTTTTTGGCTTTCTTCACCGACGAAACATGTCCATCGTTTGTTTTCGGTGACTTTCGTTTTCCTTTGCCAGCGGCGGATTTTCCACCTTTTCGGGCGGTTTGATCATTGTCATCCGTATTGACGAAATCGTAAGGATTCTCCGGAGCTGGTTCACGCTTGAAGAATTTCTTTGTGGTACGTTCCACCATCTGATTGATTTTTCGGATGTTCTTTTCCAGTTTTGTGTCCAAAATTTTCTGCTGTGCGATTCCAAATATGCCGTTATGGTCGATGAACGCCTGAAGGGATCGATCAAACTCGTCGTTGGACATCATTTCCGATGTGGATGGTTCACTTAAAAGATCAATTCTTTCTTCGCCAATATTTTGGATCAATTTCAAAGGTTTCACGTCCAACGTCTGGATGGGTTTCACGGTATTCACCAACTTCCTGTCGACATATTTGCTGCGTTGAATCTGCGAATCATTGCTAACGTTCATGTTATCTGGTTCCGCTTGCTTAGCGAACAGTTTTCGTTTCTTGCCGTCATTCAAACGAGGATTAACCGGCTCGTTCTTCTGATTGCATTTGTCCGGAGAATTTCGTCTCGAGCTACGACTCAGCCTTGTCTGCTGACGTTGACAGTCTTGCTGGAGCGTTTCAAACACTCGCAAACGCTGAACATCCTGCACCTCAACCCTAACATCTGAAATTGACGGGGGTTTTACATTTTCCTTGTTGCTTCCAATCGAGCTGGTGTTGTCCAACATCTGACATCGGATATTGCGGTGCTTTTCGATTGCATCTCGATTATCACGTAATCGAGGAGATTGATCCTCCATGTTATGAGCGTTCAGGCTGTTGGCAGGTCCCGAAACAATCGAATCCAATAGGGACACATTCAATAATCCATCGAGATTGGTTGTGCAGGGTTGCTCCGAATCTTCTAAACGGTCGGCATTCGTCCGAACTTCCGGTAGAACGTCGTCCGTGAGATAAGTGCAGTCGAATGACGGCAGAATCGTGAAGGTAAGGCATCCTTTCTGGTCTACAGTTAACACCTCCGGTTCGACGGTGATTTTTGTGTACTCGATCGAAAGCAGACAAGAATTGCGTCTGCAACGAAAATAATTAAGGATTTAAATAATCATTTTGTTTCTCGATCCGGCGAATCTCGTTCATGTCGAGGAAGTGAAAACTGCGATCGAATTGTGTCCATTTAAACAAATTTTAGCATTTTTATAATTGAAAGCTTTATGTTAAAAAGTTTTTTTTTTACGAAAAGTCACGTGATTGAATGAACTTTTCCATGCTACTGTGCTACCATGAGGAGAGGGTTAACCATTACCGACAACTCAAGCGTTTTCATTATCTCTGCCTCATTAGACTAAACTTTTTTTTTTCAACAATAGTTATAGGTACTCACTCTTTTTTCAGATCGATTCTGGAAACGTCCCTGTGGCAAATCTCCAGATAAACCGTCATCTCCAAAGAGTCTTTCTCGCGAATAAGGGTGACGCGGGCGCTAAACCTTATGGTTGCTGGTTGAAAGTTAACATCCAACCATAGACCGTTCGAATCTTCCGGTTTCATGAATTGATACAATCCGATTTGAGCATCTTCGACAGGAACCGAATACGCCGCAAACAGAGGGAACTTGTCCTGCATTCCATTGATAAAAGCTCGACATTCCTAGACAAATCAGAACATAATTAGATACCTACTAACCTATTTGAAAGTTAAAAAAATATAACATTGTCACTCGACAGCTCGGATTCGTCACATCCAGACGCTGTCTCTTACGTATTCCATTTATCGCGCCGTCGCGAGTGTTTTTCGTAGTGATTAGCTGTGAAACACATCGAGTCCGCTTCTCGGTCAACCTGGGAAGCGTTCTACAGTGGATTTCGGCCTGAGGGCAACGCGGTCAGTGGAAAAACCATAATTTAATGAGTGCCATCAACAGCACAGAGACGCTATCTTCGTGTCAGCCATCGCTGCTGACGATCATACGATCGTGGTGAAAAAGCTTTCAAGTCTGCGATCGACATAAGTGAATTACGGACTGCCTATCGAAAGGCGAAGATATTTGAGGTGGTGATTCGATAACCGTCGCCGTGCGTAGTGTCGCACTGCGTGTTATTCTTTCCTGTGTGGTGCGGTGCTAATCAACCGAAGAGTGATCGTCACAGGGATAGTTTTTTCTCTCCCCTCCAGCCATGGAGCTGGATAGGGATTTTCCTCACCTCCCTGGAGACACCGGGGGAGGATCAGCAAGCTACATCGATGGATCTCATGCTGGAGCAACGTTACCCAATTACATGGACCCCCATGATGAACACGGTGAGATTGTTGTTTTGAAGTTACAGCCTGTTACCGGTAAATTACCGGAACATCCTTTCATGCTGCGTTCATCGGTAGAGAAATGGATAAACGGAAAAATTGAAGGTGCGTTTCCGGAAGCTCAAGGACAAGCCTATGCCCTGAAAGTCAGAAGTAAGTGGCAACTCAATCGACTTCTAAACATGACCCAACTAAACGACGGTACCGCAGTAAAGGTTACTAAGCACACGGGCCTAAACAGCGTCCGTTGCGTAATTAACTGCAGGCAGATGATGAAGGTCGATGATGAAGAAGTACTGGACTACATGAAGGATCAGAAGGTGACGAGCTTCCGGCGGATTACTCGCCGGAACGGTACTGAACAGGTTAACACGGCGACAGTCATACTAACCATCGAAGGTACCAGGATGCCGGAGCATGTAGACATAGGGTATCTACGGGTGAAGACGCGGCCGTATTATCCGGCCCCGATGCTATGCTACAATTGCTTTGTTTTCGGACATACCAAGGCTCGCTGTCAACAACAGGTTCCAACATGCGGCAACTGCTCTAAGCAACATTCGATCGTTGAGGGTGTTAGGTGCGCAGATAACCCGTTCTGTCCCCGCTGCAAAACCATTGAACACTCCTTGTCGAGTAGAATCTGCCCCGTTTACAAAAGCGAAGACGCTATACAGCACATCCGAATCGATAAGGGGATCTCATATCCAGCGGCGAGGAAGCTGTTTGAGGCCTCGACGAGTCAAAGATCCTATGCCGGAGTCGCTAACGCCAGTAAAGATCAGGCGTTCGCAGACCTCTCAGCGAAGTTCGATAATCTCTCCAGCCAAATGGAGGAAAAGGACCGCAAGATCGCAGCCTTGGAGGAAAGGCTGCAACAAGGACCTACGACCACTAGCAGCTCTGAAATGCATGAACTCCGACAGATGATTGCGGACCTGCGAACGGAGGCACTTCGCAAAGACGAACGTATCCAAGCCCTGGAAGCAGCCCTAAAACGGGAAAATCGAATGGACATCACACGTAAACACGGGCCATTGAGGATTTAGTCGCCAGAGTTAAGATACTTGAAGCCGCCGTCTCCAACAAAGATAAGGAGGTCACTAATCTCCGGTTAGTGAACCAACAGTGCAAGGAACTCATCGCACAGTCAAAATGCCCGAAACCATCTGTACCAAGAGAAGACAAAAAAAAAAGGAGCATGAACAAC
This sequence comes from Ochlerotatus camptorhynchus, assembly GCF_037179485.1. Lineage (NCBI taxonomy): Eukaryota > Metazoa > Arthropoda > Insecta > Diptera > Culicidae > Ochlerotatus > Ochlerotatus camptorhynchus. Next base: position 204,650 of record NW_027041082.1, read on the forward strand.
AAAAACCCCAATCTCAGCAACCAGAAAAACCCACTGGAGCGAAGAAAAAGATACTCAAGCAGACAAGCGGTGGAGCAGATCCGAAACGACCAAAAAACCACCCTACACCGGCATACATATCTGACACCGAAGTCGAATCCCAGACTTCTCCCTCTGGAGATAAGATTACCGTCGACGAGCTCATTTCCTCGGAAGACGAGGTGATGTCCGTGGAGGGTAGCCTAACTCCAATGGAAAATTAAACCTCCGCAGTCCAGTCCGTCTTCTAACGCATCAGAACCGAATTCCCACAACCTATCCACCAAGATGCATCCTACATCAACATCATCCTCTACTGAGGTTGAGAGCTATCAACAACCAGAGCGGACTGGATCTACCCCAACTATCAAAACAACGACATCGACCTCCAACGCACCGGATAAGGCCTCGGGCAGTCGGGGCCCTGTCAGTGCGGATGCCATGGACCAACCGGAACTGGCAGACACCCCCCGACGCTCGTTGGCAAACTCCGACGAACACCGAAACCCTACCAACACAAACGACACGACTCGTTCCACCATCCCGGTTGAGCCACGGAGCAGTCGAGGCCCCGTCGGTGCGGAAGCCTTTGCCACACCGGAACCGCCGGACAACCCCCGTCACCCTGTGGCTACCGGAAGAGGGACGGAAAAGGGAGGCAACTCCTATTCCCCTGAGGACGACGTGGGAGTCAAGACAACTCTAGCCAACACTATACATACCGAGATTCAAGAACTGACGACCAAGCTGACGAATCTACTACTGGTAGGTCCCTCAGTGAAACCTCACTTGAGTAGAATATCACCGCTTATGGGATCAAGAGCCCATCCCCCTCTGGACTACGTGGGAGTCAAGAGGGACGAGTCTGTCCAAAAACTATCACCGAAGGATGAAGTGAGAGGGAAGAAATCTCTAGCTAACAAAGTTACCGATGCAGCCGGGAAATCCGTGCCGGCGTTCAAAAACTCAATGCCTTCTTCCGGTGGAACCCTACCGGGTTCCGCTGTCATTCGTAGTGCGACGCACAAATCAACAAAGGACGATGGAATCAGAACTCCTTAAGTGCGTAGGAGAGTAGCCAGAATCAGATCGGGAAAGGCACTTCCCATTAGTGTTCTAGTCTGTGCGGATGCCTACGACAAAATGCAGCACCAACGGCTGGGAATTCCTTCTCCTGAAGCGGGCCCCTCGAATACGCCTTCGTCAAATGAGCGAGCAAGCCACGATCGCCACAAGCACCCAACTTCACACCTACTAACAGGAACCCTCACAATGGGGAACCGTTATAGAATGCAACCAGGTCAGTCCAACACAAGCCTACTGGAGGCTTATCCCCTCACGAAACCTCCCCTCGGTAAGAGGACACCTAAGGATCCAGTCCATTATCCTACCCCTGCAACACGGATCCCTAGAAACCCAACGAACAAACTGTCAAAAAAAACCACCGCTTTCTATACAGTGGAATATGAACGGCTTTTATAACAACCTTCCAGACTTAGAAATCCTAGTTCGTGATCAGATGCCCTCCATCCTGGCCATCCAAGAGGTCCACCGGGCCACCGTCAGCGGCATGAATCGTACGCTGGGCGGTCAATACCAGTGGACCTTAAAGAGAAACGAAAACATATTCCACTCAGCGGCAATCGGGGTCCTTTCGACCGTTTTGACCATACATCTAGACACAGACCTCCCAATCGTGGCGGTCAGACTCGAACACCCATTCCCGATTTCAGTTGTTTCCGCTTACCTTCCATGCGGGAAGATGCACAACCTTAAACAACACCTCAGCGATCTGCTTCAAGACCTCGAACGACCCATTCTGGTACTTGGGGATATGAACGGCCATCATCCAGCATGGGGAAGCCCAAAAACCAACCCCAGAGGCTCTACACTTATGGAAGTTGCAGAAGCCTCGGATCTCGTCGTTCTTAACGACGGGTCCATCACTTTCACCAGCGGACAGAGGGAATCCTCTGTAGACGTATCTCTTGCAAGCGCCAGCGTTGTCAGCAGGCTCCTCTGGAATGCCGAGGATGATCCCATGGGCAGTGACCATTACCCACTGGTAATCCAACTCGATGACCGACCGCAGGACACATTACGTAAACCACGATGGAAATACGACCAGGCTGACTGGTCCCTTTTTCAGAAGTCCGTCGACGCCGCATGGTCCAATTCATCACCGGGCAGTATCCAAGACTTCATTAGCTCCATCCATCAAGCGGCACTTTCATCAATTCCACGAACCAGTCCCAACCCGGGATCTAAGTCTCTACCATGGTGGTCCCCAGAGACCAAAGCAGCAGTTAAAGCCAGAAGGAAGGCTCTTCGGGCTGCTAAGCGGCTACCTTCAGACCATCCAACGAAAGAAGCGGCCATGGCCACCTACAGAGCAAAACGCAACGAGTGCCGACAAACTATCCGGTCTGCCAAGAGTTCAAGCTGGGAGCAATTTCTGGACAGCATTAATGCTGACCAGACGGCCACTGACCTTTGGGTTAAGGTCAACGCATTAAGTGGCAAACGGAAAAGCCGCGGAATGGCCATCCGGGTAGATGGTACCACCACTAGAGACCCTGATAAGATCGCCCACGCTATGGGGGAATATTTTGCTTCTCTCTCGGCCATTGACGGGTACGATGATCGCTTTCGTCGTGTTAAAAACCTTTCGACGCACTCCTTGGACAGCATCTACATCCCAGAGGATGAACTACCGCTGGAGATTAATCGGCCTTTCAGTCCACGGGAACTTGACCTAGCTCTATCCAAGGCTACCGGGAAATCGACCGGCCCAGATGACGTCGGGTACCCCATGCTGAAATACCTATCACCGGAATGCAAGACCACACTCCTCAGACTTCTCAATAGAGAATGGCTGGATAATTCCATCCCAGAAGACTGGAGACACAGCCTAGTCGTCCCGATCCCGAAGCAGGGCACCTCGGGTCGCGAACCGAAGGACTTCCGGCCGATATCTTTGACATGTTGCGTCAGTAAGGTGCTGGAGAGAATGGTCAACCGTAGACTCGTGCTCTACTTGGAGAGTAACGGCTACATTGACCACCGCCAGCACGCTTTCCGTCCTGGACACGGAGCCGGGACCTACTTCGCCACTTTGAACCAGGTACTTCGAGACGCGAGAGATTCTGACCAGCATGCTGAACTCGCTACGCTAGACATCTCTAAGGCTTATAACAGGACATGGACACCCGACATTCTTGCTCAACTCACGGACTGGGGTCTGTCGGGCCACGTTCTCCATTTTTTGAAGAACTTCCTCCGACACCGTACTTTCCAGGTATGCATCGGAAACCATAGATCAAGAGGATTCCCAGAAGAGACTGGCGTTCCACAAGGTTCGGTGATCGCAGTTACGCTGTTTCTAATACGGATGAACGGAGTGTTCCACAGCTTACCCAAAGAAATATACATCTTCGTGTATGCAGACGATATCGTCTTGGTGGCAGTCGGATCCACTGTGAAGGCCCTTCGCAGAAAACTCAACGCGGCCACGAATGCAGTTCTACGCTGGACTAAATCCGTCGGATTCCACCTATCGGTGGAGAAATGCGCATATACCCACATTTGTCCGTTCAATCACCAGGTGCTCCGCTCTCCTATCAGCGTCGACGGAAGGATCATGCCGTTTAAGAAGTCTATCCGCGTCCTCGGCATACGCCTGGATCGGCATTTAAACTTTGGAGACCATTTCAACGAAGTGAAAGGGAATTGCCAAACAAGAATCGGCTTGCTGCGAACATTAGCCAGGAGGCATCTAGCGAACAACCGTGCTGTCCGGATGCGCGTGGCTAAAGCGGTAGTCGATTCAAGATTAACATACGGTATAGAACTGACCTGCCTAGCTGCCGACAGGATGATTTCCCAACTGTCCCCGGTATATTATCAGGCCATTCGAATCACATCAGGTCTCCTCCCCTCCACCCCCAGGCTTGCAGCTTGTGTGGAGAGTGGAAGGTTACCCTTCGACAAATTTATCGTTGCTACCGTTTGCAAGAGGGCAGTTGGCTTCGCAGAGAAGACAACTGGAACAAGTGATGGATTGTCCCTCCTTATGGAGGCGAACAAACTCCTGAAGGACGCCGCCGACCTGGAACTCCCCCCGGTAGCCAGGGTCCACTGGTGTGGAGCCAGGGGTTGGAACTCACCCGGACTTTCTATCGACTTGGCGATAAAGAACAGATTCCGGGCGGGAACCAACTCCCCCGCACTAGTGAGATCGGTGGCCGAACTACAACGAACCAAGTACCCAAATCACCTAGCAAGATACACTGACGGATCTCGAACAGGCGGAAGGGTAGGCATTGGGATATCCGATCCGGAGCTACGCACCTTCTACCGACTTCCGGACCCTTGCAGCGTTTTCTCTGCTGAAGCTGCCGCCATACTAGTAGCCGCCACCTCGCCTACCAACAAACCTGTCGCCATATTCTCTGATTCAGCCAGCGTACTAACAGCTCTTCAGTCCGATACAGCCAAGCACCCTTGGATCCAGGCTATCCAGAAGCTCGCTCACAAAGGAACAACTTTCATCTGGATCCCAGGACACTGCGGGATCAGAGGAAATGAGGAAGCGGATCATCTGGCGGCATCCGGAAGACAGGCAAACCTCTATACAAAAAAGGTCCCTGCTCAAGACATCAAGCGGTGGATCGTGACTACAGTATGGAATTGCTGGACAAATGAATGGCTGGGATCTCAAGATCTGTTTATCCCGAAAATTAAAGGGGATACCAGAAGATGGGATGATCCGCCTGAACACCGATCTCAAGTAATTTTATCGCGGCTGAGAACCGGTCATACCAAAGCCTCTCATAACATGGGAGGCGGAGGTCCTTTTAGGAAGCAATGCGAGACTTGCAATGTACCACATACAGTGGAACATTTCCTATGCAACTGCCCCCAGTACTATGGACCACGCATCCAATACGGGATCTCAGCAAGCGTCAGGGACACCCTGAGATATGACCCCTCTAGCACCACAGCGCTCTTCTCATTTCTGCGGGAGACAGGATTGATCAACCAAATTTGATATATGACCCAATATGGACCCAAGCAACGACAACGGACAAAGGATTGAACTACTATTGGCAAAAACCACTGACTCAAAACGGACGAGCGACTATATTAAGATGATGCACGAATAAGGACACGAAAATTGACGGATGATGGCACAAAATTACGCACAGCGACAACAATGGAACTGAACACGGAAAACTACTACACATAAAAGCAAAATCACCACAATAATCGGACACAAGACCACGCGACGACAATGGATTATGACAAGGACCAACTACTAGATACACCGCAAGTTACCTGAATATCTGCCAAAAAAATTAACTCCGTTATTATAACTCTGTCCAACACAATTGTACCCTGTACAGTCAGGGGGGCCTCTCTCCGAAGCCCTCTATCCCTTTTAAGTGACGAACCAGCCAGTGGCTGAAAGTCACTCTAATAAAGAAAAAAAAAAAAAAAATATATAACATTGAAGCAACATTTACCTGCTCCAATGCAAACGACTGCCAATCGAGAACCTGTTCTAAAGGGCCGCCAATATGTCGTCCCAGATCGAGTACGAATTCCTTACGCTCATTCTGTTTGCTGAACGAGAGTGACGCGGAGTGCGCCAATTCCACCAACTGCAGTTGTATTTTAAAGTATCCGAATCGCCTGAATTGCGAAAGCAATTTTTTGCTACAATAAAAAAAAACGAATTAATAAACATAAATATCGATCATTGCTACTACTGCAGTCCATACAAGTGATTCCCACAATATTGAATGACTTGCAACGTTTCCTTGCAAGAGATCCTTTCAAAAATCTCCAGCAAGCCTTGCAGTGCAATCACCACTGTTTGATACGGCGCAGCCGTAATGCAGCAAATCACGCAGAGAGTTTTCACAATCGTCCCTAGCGCATCCGTTTCCAGTGGTTTGTCCCGGCGATCGTTAAGAAATATCTTCGAATCAGCAAAAAAAAATTAACCATCAAAATAACATGCACTGGGTGGCGAGAGGAATGTCAATCTTACCACAACACACCGCAAATGTTCGGCAAAGGACGCCTCAAAGTGCCGTCCGATTTGGACCAGTTTCACAAAATGGGACAGATAGCGCTTCAGCAGCCGGAATTTTTCCTCCGGATCTTGATGCTGACGCACCAGAGCCAGGCGTTTGCGCAGCCGTGCGTTCAGCTGATCGTAGTCAACATTTGCCATTTGTTATTTCACGATGTTGAATCTTAATTTATAAATAAAGCACAAACGTTTGTTGAATTCACAATATTACAAGAGTAATTATTTATCACATAAATCTAATAACTAAAACGCGAAAAAATGGAAGGAAGTGGATTATTTTCCGACTAAAAGCACGTGATTTTGAAAAGAATGTTTCTAGCTTGCTTTGATTTTCAGCTGATGATGAAATAATTTTATTTAAACACGAAACATTCTAGCGGTATCGGACTCAGTAGTCGAGCAAGGATTTGCCCCAAAGCTACACTGAGTCAACAATGGGATGGATTCACATTTATCGTTGGCCCTCTAAGTGTGAAAAAGTGTAACACTCACGCGACAAGTCGCGCATTATAGCTTAAATCAGGCGTAACATTTGATAACGGCACAAAAACTTTTATAAACAAACATTGTAAGGCCCTATGCGTGCGAAACGAAGTACGCCCACGCAAACCAACAACATCATAAGGTAGGGGCAACTCTCACCTTTCCGAAAGTGGTATTGGTTTGCGTGAGCGTGCTTTGGTTCGCGTGCAAAGGGCCTTACAACGTTTGTTTACAAAAGCTTTTGTGCCGTTATCAAATGTTACGCCTGAAATATTATTTTTCGTAGCTATGAAACTATGAGATATTATAACGATAATTTGTATGTGTAAGATACAAGAAACGGATATAAAATGTGTGTATTAGTACGTTCAGACTACAGAGTTATAACATGTTATAGCGCTATCTTGATGGTGGTTTCTGTGTTGCAATTATTTGACAACCGTTATAACATGTTATTACTATCCAGTCTGGACAGCGTTTATGACACATAAAACCTGTCAATTTCACTTTCAGAGGGTCACAATTAATCATGTTTTGTTGTTTTTGACGTCATCCACATCCACATCCAGAGGGCCAGTCACTTCGATTGTATGGGAATGGTAGGAAACCATTTGGAAATGCATGAAAATTTTCAGTGTTTATTCATTATCGTCTTTATGGGCAGTTTTAGATGCACAACAATTGAACGAGTATATTACTATGGTGATAAGGTAAACACTCGTTTATTTGTTTCCTTATGTAAAAGCATGTTTAGTCACAAATCGTGGATTTTCTGATATTCTCCATACTGCAAAAATGATTTTCCTACCACTGAAGGGGTGACATCTCTCGGATCTTCAGTATAGCTACTAAATACTCAAATCATATAATTAATTATCGATTTTATGATCGCTGAGTGCTCACTCAGCGCGAGCGCTCAGCGATCATAACATCGCTAATTGAAAGTGAAATTGACAGGTTTTATGAGTCAGACAGAAAATTTACAAACTCTTCTTGTATCTTACAAAAACAAATAATCATTATAACATTAAAAATAGTATTTAAGGGGGTTTTCCGGTTCAAATGACCTAAACTTTGGATTTTTTTTTCAGGGAACTGGTAAGAGTTAGAGACCTGAGTTTTTTGTCAAATCTTTATTCATTCTTGCTCTACAACTGGGAATTTTTTCAAGTCCAAAAATCCAAAATGGCGTCCAATATGGCGGCTGCCCAGCGGGTACTTCCCAAAACTGCGAGCAGCCTAGAGGTCGCAAATTGTCACCTAGAAAGAAAATCGGCTCAGTTTCTTGAAGAGTATAGTTCAGAGAATGGAATGAACTAGAATCTTTGAAAAATCTCAAAATTTGACAAAATGGCGGGCATTTGAAAAAAGTCATTTACCTAGTTACCGCCATTTTGTCAAATTTTGAGATTTTTCAAAGATTCTAGTTCATTCCATTCTCTGAACTATACTCTTCAAGAAACTGAGCCGATTTTCTTTCTAATCTTTGGATCGACCAAGTAGAAGGCGACCTGCTGACCCTTCGCAGACTACGAGGCTGGCGACGTGTGGCCATGGATTGAGTAGAGTGGAGACGACTTCTTCGGAAAGCAGAGGACAACAAGGCCTTAGCCTGATTGGTAATGTAAGTACAATGATTGGTAATGTAAGTACAAAATTCCTTTCACGTATATAATGTTTTATACAGCTTCTCAAAATGCTTCGAAATTCCCAAAACTTTTACAAAGTTTGCTGCACTTCTACGTTTCTCGTTGATTTTCCGCGAAGTTCTACGTATGGAATTTTTTGAACTTGTACGTAATTCCCTTAACTATTCCAAGCTCATGAGGCTTCAAAAAAGTATGTAGTTAGTCCTGCTAAATTCCAGACTCCAAGTGATACGTAAGGATAATTCCAAGGTAGTCTTGAGTAAAATCTCAAGAGGATCATGAGTAGGATTCAATGTAAATTGTCAACAGAATTCTGAAGAGGGTTCCAAGGTCCTAAGAGAATTCCAAGTGAGTTTTAACTAAAATTTCAAAGGAGTTTTGAGTACACTGAGGCAAAGGAACGTAATAATTCCATAAGAACCACTTATGAATTTTCGACAAAAAGATTTCTTTTGAAAATCATGAGTTAGCTTATGAAGCTTAAAAACAGTAATATACAATCTAGGAGACCGCAATCGAACCCTGAGCGTTCAGATTATTGACTCCGTGATTTGCTCTCGCACTTCTGTTAACGCTTGGGAAATTGAACAGGTTAAAAGCGTTTAAGAACCATACTTGTACTCCCTTTGGTAGTACGATAATCATTCATAAGTCTATATGTGTCTTATGGAATCAAATTTGTCCAGCTTCATAAGTCATGTCTTAGGGTTTGTTTGCCTCAGTGTATGATTCTACGAGATGTGTATAAAGCCCTCTAGTTAAAGTATGGACGACTGTCACCAAAAAACTGAAAAAGCTGTTCCAATCGAGCAAAGCGGTGCATTTTGACGGTTCGATTGGAACAACTTTTGACAGACGTCCATACTTTTACTGTAGGGCTTTAGATGTTTAAGGAGAACTCGAAGGTACTTGTGAGTGGAATTGATCATTTTGTCAAGCTTCAGCATTCATGTTCCATCAGATGTCACAGCTGTTGTTTGCGTTGACATCTATCGGAAACTAGACACAATCTGTTTTCCTATAATTGTTCACAGAGGACACTGCAGTGCAAAACATGTCTGGTACCTCTATATATGCATTTAGATTATTATTCGAAGTCCCTCCTTTTTTACACATTCTGCCCACAAATTAGCTCACCCCTCACAGAATTTCCCGCCGAATTGTATGTATGGGGCGGGGCATAAAGTATCTTTTGCGCAGAATATGTAAAAAAGGAGGGACTTCAAATGT